>NW_025538352.1:0-20267 GCF_020615455.1 Coregonus clupeaformis | reverse complement strand
ACATATATGTATCAATGTAAACATTTTGCCATGAATACTTTGCTTGGGGGAAAATGTAGATACGATAGTGATATGTTGTTGTCTCACCCAGCTACTGTATCATAAGATCAATCACTAATTAAATCACTCTGTATAAGAGCACGTCTTCGTTAATGACAAAAATGTAAATGTAAATGTCAAAAAATGAACCATTGCAAAGCATCCTGAGTATATTCTAACAATTAGTGTGCTTTGCAGTTCATTCTTGGTATGTTCATTTTTTCCTATACATTTTCTACATTTTAGTCATCAGCAGACACTCTTATCAGAGTGACTATTTCTCAACAAGGTAGGTAAACAACAACATATCACAGTCCTGCTACAAATATGTTTTTGTTATTCTTTACGAGAATGTTGTTGCTGTTCAGGCCCATTTGTACCAATGACTATTTTTGTATTTTTAAATACAAACATTTATTATTAATTAATACATGACAAAAATACAAGTATTTTCATAGTTTGGCTTGATACATATATTTATGTAGGTATTTAGTAATTGTATTTTTGTAATTTGCCCCTCCACTGTACCACGTGCCAGACGTGTTTGTGTGTGTGAGTGCGTGGCGTGCTTTAATTCTGCGCTTAGGTCAAAGCTGTTTTATTTCACCCACCACCTGCCCGCAAAATTCCTAATAACCCATCCTGCAAACCGCCATTATATGCGATACAGTGAAATCCTAAATTCCCCTTTTTAACTCATTAATATAGAAAATGCTCTGTGGCTACAGTCAGAGACATCCTAATTTTTTTTTTGACAGGGGTGCAGGATTGTTTTCGATTTAGATATGTTTCTGCTTACACAGATAGAAAAAAGGTTCCTTATAGAACCAAAAGGGTTCTATGCTTCATAAATGGAACCCCTGAAAATTCGAGCATAGAACCATTTTTAGCGGTCTTTTGATCAGAACCCCTAGAGGTTTGCTATACCCTGAACCAAAATGGTCCCATATAAGAACCAGGCATGGTTTCATTTCATGAATTATAGCCACTACTATTAATTATGGACAAAAATAACACCAGCATCAGTTTTCAGAATGTGTCTTCTTGCTCCATTCTCAACCCCCCAAACAGCAGACCTTACACATACAGTTGAGACAAGCACAGTTCAGCTACTGGTACATGCCTTTCCACAGGATGGAGAGCATGTTGTGGGGTTAAGGGCCTTGCTCAAGGGCCCAATGGCAGAGGAAATGTTTTGAGGATGTGAACCCAGCAACCGCCTTGGTTGTCAGAATCAATTCCAGCCTCTCTTTTCCCAGCACCCAGCCAAGGATTTAAACCAGACACCGTTTGGCCACGGTCTTTTTCTTTTGTTACAGGTCCAACTCCTTAACCCCACTGGGCTACCGCTTGACTGGTTCCAGAGAGAAGAAGAAGAAATAGCAAAACATGAGTTAATCTTCCAAAATAAAGACAAAATGCTATGCAGAACATATATAATTATTATGATGTAGAAGAAGTACAACTTACATGCAGTTTATTTGTCCAGCAGCGACAAAAAAAGAGAGATACCTGCCTCTGATAGTTTCTGGCTCTTTGCCAGACTGAGAAAAACATAGATAATCATTACATGACTTTGCACTTACTAACTAGCTATGAATCACCACAAGATTTATTATAAATAATTTACTACAGTGTAGCAATAGTCTTCCCTAAGCCAGCTCACATGAAACACTAGGCTAGTCCCCTCAATTGACTCCACACCTGAATTTGAAATAGAAACAATGAGACTAATTGTTCACATTCAAGATTCATGTAAAGGATTGAACCAAGGTGCAGCGTGGATAAATTGCATGTTTAATGTTATGCATAAAACACGACACAAATAACCAAAGCAACTTTGAACGTGAAGTTCTAAAGGCTATACATCAAACAAGCCAAAACAAACAGAAACAAGATCCCACAACATAGGTAGGCAAACGGCTATCCTAAGTATGATCCCCAATCAGAGACAACGATCGCAATAGCTGTTCTGATTGGGAACCACTACCCGCCAATAACCTTAGAAATACACATACTAGATATTCACACTTATATATTCACACCCCTGACCAAACCAACTAGGAGATCTCAATGTCAGGGCTATGGACCCGCATTCCCCCACACTGGAGCAGCAACGGAGCTGGACTTGGCACCGGTGGAGAAGACTGCTCTGGCACTAGAAGTGGAGCAGCTGACCGAGCTGAACTTGACTTTCGTGGAGTGTGGACTGCTCTAGCACTAGAGTGGAGCAGCCGACCGGAGCCTGGACTTGGCACCATGGAGCCGAATTTGCTCTGGCACTGGAGTGGGAGAGCTGACCGGAGCTGGACTAGGCACCGGTGAGCGGACTGCTCTGGCACTGAGTGGAGCAGCTGAACGGAAGCAGGACTGGGCACTGGTGAAGCGGACTGTCTGACTTTTGGAGTGGAGCCGCTGACCGGAGCTGAACTGGACCCCCGGTGGAGCGGACTGTCTGGCAACCGGACTGAGAAGCTGGAACGAACAGAGGCTAGCTCCACGGTGGAGCGGACTGCTCTGTCACAGGAGTGGTGCATAGACCCTCACTGCAAAGTGGTCTGGTGCGAGGCTTAGCAGGACACCCCGGGCCGTGCCGGGACGGAGAGCTCACGCACCACTGGTTTGGTGCATGGAGCAGTCCGGGACTGTCCAGGACACGAGACATGCACCGCACTGGTTTGGTGCTGCCGGAGCAGGTCACAGGGACTGGAGACACGCACCACTGGTTTGGTGGGAGCAGTACGAAAGGCGTACCTGGGCCTGGCTACGACGCCACCACTGGTTTGGTCGCGAGGAGCAGGCACGGGCCGTACGGACTGGAGATACGCACCACTGGTTTGGTGCGGAGAGCAGGCACGTGCCGTGCTGGACTGAACACGCACCACAGGTTTGGTGTGAGGGAGCAGGCACTGGGCGTGCGGACTGGGGACACGCACCACCCCGATCTGTAAGGCGCCCTGGCGCACAGTGCGCAACGCGGTGCATAGCCTGGAGGTGCCTGCACGTTCACACACTCCTCAAAGCGTCGAAAAGGGCTTGGCTCTGCTCTGCAACCCTGGCTTCGCCAGCCTCTGCCTCTAAGTACTGAGCTCTCTGCTGCTGAAGGGTTAACTCCTCTCTCCAGCTTCCTCCTCATTGCCTGGCCAACTCCTCTCTCAGATGCATCCACCCACTTCTGCTCCCTGTGAGCCTCCTGTCGCGCCTCCCTCTGAAGGGAGAACTTCATCTCTCCCTCTGAGCTAAACAGCCCCGCTAATGTGGTGGTCTCTCTCTCAGACTGCTGAGCTGCAGGTCTTGGAGGGCCTTCCTCTACTATCGCTGGCCTCCTCTCCTCCACAGTCAGCTTTTTTACGGCCTCCTGCTGCTTCGCGACCACCACCCCCAAAAATTTTACTGCGGGTTGCCTCTCGGCCTCATTCGGTCGCCAGCACTTTCGGCGCTCCGCGTCATGATTATTACTCACCTGCCTGGGCTTCTTCCTTGAGGGTCCCTTTACCAGCTAATACTCTCCTCCCATGTCCCGAAATGACCTGTGTCCAGGTTCTTCTCCTCCATGGCCACAACTGGCTTGGTCCAGGTGGTGGGATCTTCTGTCACGTTCGTTGTGTAAAGGATTGGACCAAGGTGCAGCGTGTTATGCGTACCATGTTTTCTAATGTTAATAATAAACACTTGACAAATAACAAAGCACTTCAAACGTGATGTTCCTAGGCTATCACATCAAACAAGCCAAAACAAACACTTTGGGAAACAAGATCCCACAACAAGGTAGGTAACATGGCTTCCTGGTATGATCCCCAATCAGAGAGCAACGATCGACAGCTGCTCTCTGATTGGGGAACCACACCTGCAACCAACATAGAAATACACATGTAGATATTCACACCCATATATATTCACACCTGACCAAACCAACCTAGAAGATCTCTATGTCAGGCACAAATCGCCAATATCAGTCTGGGTCTGTGGCTCTTTTTGACATATTCATAACAAAAAAGTATATTATTTGAAAGAGATTAGCTGGGTTAGTGTCTGAAGGTCTATGATTTTGCTGACATTTTGCAAATGGTGTAATAGATTAACTTTTACTCTGCTTTGTGAAACATCTGGAAAGCATACTACATAGAGCTTCTTTGGAATAGAGGACATTTGGAGATATGTGGAGGCCAGGATTGGTCTGTCAAAAACCACCTATCTTATGTTCCATAGGATAAATACCATTATTTTTGAACAAAGGACAGGGAGAAATAACATATTAGGGATTGGGATTCATTATTCTCCCAGATATCTGCAGAGCGTCTGTAAATTGATACTGTGATCTTTGTTACAAAAAGCCTTTATAATCAAAAGTATAGCGTCCATGAGAATTCTTATCACACAGCATAATCCAGCATCGTTGTCTCCGGACACCCACAGAATGGCGGCGGATTTGTGATCGGGATGTGTCGCGTCTTTTCTCCATTTCATTCTTGGGCTCAAGGCGAGACTCCCGCTCAAGACGCCCGGCATTAAGGTGAGATTTCTCACAGCTTTGGGCGCTGGTCGGTTCGGGGCAATTGTGTATGTGTATGCGATGTACCGTCAAAGGACTTGTGTGTGCGTTTGCTGTTTTGCCGTGTTATGAGAATCGTTCTAAAATTTCCCTACATTTGTTTGTTGGGTAAACAATGCAAACGGGGAGTGTCTATAGGATTGTTAACCGGGCACACCGGATATTTGGCTTGAATAAGAATTAAAAGGAGAGGTCCGGGAAAAGCATGAAGGAATAAGGAGGAAATCAGGAAAAAGTATACTTTTAGGGATCGTTGCTGATTTGGAAGCGTTCCTCAAACGAGGCGATCATTAAGATGTGGGCCATAAATCCTAGGAGAAGTCATTAGGTTGACTTTCGGGTCAGTTCTGGGAACTGTGAGTTTGTGGAAAGAATACATTCAATTGCACTTACCTCTCTGAATATTGTCGTATATGTTAGTAACCTCTCATTGGAATGTCTACCTTCAGTACATCAATTTAAGGGGAAGGAACAATGAGAAATAAGGAGCGATGGTAGCATGCTTAGTGTATTGTATGTACGGATTCATTCTTGTTTAAACTGTGTATGTGTGTGTGTGGGAGAGAAAAATAGTAAAATAAAGACGTCTCTGTTATGTGGGTAGCTTGTCTCTCCCTTTTCTGTTTCCCTTCCTCCTTGTTTTTGCTCCCCTCTTTGCCTTCTGTTGTATCTGTATGTGTTGCTCCTTTCTTGGGTGTGTCTGGAGTGGATCAGGGGCGTGCTCAGGATCTGCCTCTCCTGTGCAGCTGCAGTTGTTTCCAGTGAATTCCTGCCTGCTTTAGCTGCATCCTCTTCATCAACCTGCACTACTAATTCCTGGGCTGGCGTCCCACCGGCGCCAGATCGTTGTTTCTTACTAGAGCGGTAACTTGTTTCCACCAGTGTCTATATTATCTTAGTCTTGCTTCTGGCTTTTTACTCTCCTTAACCTGTCGTTGTTTTGTCTTCAGTTTCAGAAATTTTTGCCTCTGCCTTCTAGGTGCCTGCCTGCCTGCCTGCCTGCCACCCTCAGCCTCCTCCTTCCTCGGGCAGCCTAGCCCACTCTGTTCCTTTTCTTCCCAGTTGCAATTCTAAGACAAATTGAACTTCTTTATTGCAAGTAATTTTGTTTCCTCCACTCCCTCATAGTCGCATGTTTGTTCTCGAGTGCTGGTTTGAACCATAGCTGTAACACTCTGTTGTGTATTTAAACTGTGTAGCCGACTCATGTTAGGATAAGATTTATGTTAAGAGATATATACATATCATGGGGAAAAAAGTATTTAGTCAGCCCTCAATTGTGTAAGTTCTCCCACGCAAAAAAAGGATGAGAGAGGCCTGCTAATCATCATAGGTACCCGTCCTTCCACCCAACCAGACAAATTGAGAAAAAATTTTCAGAAAATCACATTGTGAGGATTTTAATGAATTTTTAGCAAATTATGGTGGAAAGTAAGTATTTGGTCACCTACAAACAAGCTTAGATTTCTTTGGCTCACGCACCTGTAACTTCTTAGAGGTTCTCTGTCCTCCACTGGGTTACCTGTATTTATGGCACCACTGTTTGAACTTCATTATCAGTACTCAAACATACCTGTCCACAACCCCAAACAGCAGTCACACTCCAAACTCCACTATGGCCAAGACCAAAAAAAGAGCTGTCAAAGGACCACCAGAAACAAAAGTAGAGCCTGCACCAGGCTGGGAAGACTGAATCTGCAATAGGTAAGCAGCTTGGTTTGGAGAAATCAACTGTGGGAGCTTTAGAAATGGAAGACACCACAAGACCACAATCTCTCCCTCGATCTCGGGCTCCATGCAAGATCTCACCCCCGTGGGGTCAAAATGATCCACAGAACGGTGAGCAAAAATCCCAGAACCACACGTGGGGGACCTAGTGAATGACCTGCAGAGAGCTGGGATTAAAAGTAACAAACTGTCACATTTTTCAGAGGGACTCAAATCCTTTGCCGAGATGTGTCCCCCCTGCTTAAGCCAGTACATGTCCAGGCCCGTCTGAAGTTTCTAAGGAGTCATTTGGATTATCCAGAAGAGGATTAGGGAAATGTCATATGGTCAGATCAAACCAAATACTACTTTTTGGTAAAAACTCAACTCGTGAGGTGGTGTTTGGAAGACCAGAATGCTGAGTGTATCCAAAGAACACCATACCCTACTGCGAAGCATGGGGTTTGGAAACATCATGCTTTGCGGGCGTTTCCACCACACTGCTTGCAAAGGGCCCAGGATGACTGATCCGTGTAAAAGGAAAAGCAATGAATGGGGCCATGTATCGTGAGATTTTGGGAAACCTCCCTTCCATCAGCAAGGGCATTGAAGATGAACGTGGCTGGGTCTTTCCCGCTTGAAATGATCCCAAACACACCGCCCGGGCAATCGAAGGAGTGGCTTCGTAAGAAGCATTTCAAGGTCTGAGTGGCCTAGCCAGTCTCCAGATCTCAACCCCAAGGAAATTGGGAGGGAGTTGAAGAGTCCGTGTTGCCCAGCGACCAGCCCCAAAACATCACTGTACTCTAGAGGAGATCTGCATGGAGGAATGGGCCAAAATACCAGCAACAGTCATGTGAAAACCTTGTGAACCCCAAAAACGTTTGACCTGTGTCATTGCCAACAAAGGGTATAGCACAAAATGGAGAACATTTTTATTATTGACCAAATACTATTTCCCTCCACCATACTTCTGCAATCAATCATAAAAAGTCCTACAACGCTGATTTTTTCTGGATTTTTTTTTCTCATTTTGTCTGTCATATTTGACGTGTACCTATGATGAAAATTACAGGCTTCTCTGCATCTTTCACAAGTGGGAGAACTACATTTTGTGTGGCTGTTTAACTTTTTTTTCCCCACTGTATATTTTTGGTGGTTGAGAACTAGGTTTTTTTGTTTTCTAAGGAAATATGGTTTAGGTTAAAAAAATCTTGAGTCTCCATTGGTGAGAACTTTGAATAATTGTACTATAGAGCCCTGGAAGAGGACTTACAAAGTTAAAAATCTTGTGGTGTCTACATAAAAAGAGAACGTTTCACTAGAATATCATGAGCCTACAGGGCGGACTCTTTTTAAGAGTGTATAGAGATATTTTGTAATGGATAAGAAAATAACTATAAATCTGGCAGATCAGAATAAGTGAAGATAAGAAACTTCCGAAGTAGGATTTGTGTTCAATGTTCTGGTTGGTTTTGTGAGTTTTGTTAAGTCTTACTGTTTTATCTGTGTTCAAATGGAGGGACAAGCTGCTCTCTCTGTTTCTCTTATTGTTTAGCTTGGGAGAGCTCCTTTTTTCACTCTAAATCGCGATTCAGTGAATGAATTTCGTTGTCGTAGGATTTTATGAGTTTAGAGTTACGTAGAGCAAATATACCACTCCCCTGCCTGCCTGAGTTGCTGCAGTGCAGACTCAGAGCAGACAGAGAGGGCGGGAAACTTATCGCATTAAAGTGATTCTGTTTGTTAATCGGCTGTTGTTTAACTACGAAACTATTTGTTGAGATCTATTGAATTGATAAATGAGAGATGTTGACCGGATTAAAAAATAATTAAATAATAATTAAATGTTATTGCGCTATTTATAATATTCCTGAGTTAAGCTGTTTGTTAATTCTTTCAGCGTAATGTAAGTATAGGTATGCATAAAATACTAAATTGTTGTCTGTCTCCTTTGTTGCTGTCATGTGGAGAGACGCGAAGGAGGAGACAGAGAGAGAGAGAGGAGGTGCTGACCGTACATCAAGCGACAGGGTGTGTTGCAATGGATCACAGAGTCAAATTACGGCCAGTACTTTTCTATCCACAAAACCTACTCTCCCTGGATATAATAGACATTGTGTATGCATAGAATATTTCATGTTGTGACCCATTTTCACAGGAACTTGGCAACAGACTGGTGAATTGGATGCAATTGATAATTGTTACATTAGGGTTTTTGTGAATGAGTGTTATTTGCATTAGAGTTGTGTTGGAAATCCAGCACTGACATTACTCTGTCAAATTAAGTAATTGGGTGATTATTAAGCAATTGGTTTGTGAGTGCTGTAGTGTTTGCTGGATTACAGGTCTTTCTTTTTTGGATTGCTCTAGAGGATTATTCTTCCTTTACTTTTCCTGACCGAATGTGGTAAGATTGCCCCATAATCAATAATTTGGTCAAATAAAATAAATAAAATAAATGGATATATTGATTAATTAATATATTTTTTAATTAATTAATTAATTAATTAATTAATTATTTTTTATCCAAAAAAATAAAAAATAAAAAACATTAAATACTATAAAATAAGAATAAGAAAATATAAAAAATAAAATATTTAAAGGAAGGGAATCATATAAAAGAGTGGGTTACAATGGGGAAAAAGGACATCAAAACTACAGTAATTACTCCTGTTAATGTAGTACAAAATAGTAATCCCACTCTAGTTCATGGTATTGCAAGGTTATCTGGAAAATGGAATAAACGTTGGCCTGACATTGAACCAATCCATGGCCAGTGTGGAAGGGACTCTCTTAACCCAGACGTCTAACATAGAAAATGCAAGTGCTTGTCCATGTCTCAGGCCAGATCAAAAGAAGGGGGAAAAAGGGGAACAATGTAAAAAAAAGAGACAAAGAGAGCTGGGTGTTCTTAAGTGTTTGAAAGTGAAGGACAAAAGAGCATAGATACAAAAGATAAAAGAGACAGGGGCATAGAGAAAAATGGCAAAAGAGGTGAAGATAACAGAAAAACTAATGGCAGAAGTGAATACCTTTCCACATGGATTCAGCAAAACCTTTACCCCACCTTTACTGAGGAAGAAGTAGGGAGTTTAAGGATGTCTATCCTCACCTTGACCAGTGATCATTCAGGAGGGTGATTGCCATCAGAGATGAAATGATGAATGAATAAGAGAGAGGACAAAAGCAGAAACGCACCATAAAGATGAATCCAAACTCCAAAAAGTAAGAAGAAAACAAAGATGTCTGGAAACTAAGGGTGGAGTCGAGTTTCCGGAGGATGAACACCAGAAGATAGATGATGATGATGATAATCAGAGTGATTTAGAAGAGATCATGGTGGATATGACCCTGCTTAGATCAGACAGAGGTTGGCCTTGTAGAGTGAAAAGAAGAGGGGTGATGGAAGTTGGAAGAAGAAGAATACAAGAGTTGAATTCGATGAAAGTGGAAGATGGAGACAGCGCGAAGATTTGGAGATTAAAGTTAAAGCTTCATATTCAAGAGGATTTTATCCTACAATGACTAGCACAGAAGAAATAGAAAAAAGAGAATGTAGATACGATGCATGTCTATGTACTATGGATGGTACAATAATTTAGAAGAAGTCAAGAGAACTGGAAGAACAACTCACGAAGCTGAAGATCAGAAAGAAAAAACTGCTGAAAAAAAAGGATCCCAAGAATTGGAGAAGAAGTATACATTGAGGCCAAGACAAGGGAGCACAAGTAGAAGATGATGCCAGTGATAATTCGAGGACAAAACCCTGGAGTGGCATAAGCCTTGCAGAATATCCCGATATAATATAATAATAATATATGCCATTTAGCAGACGCTTTTATCCTTACAGTCATGCTGTGCATAATTTTTTTGTGTTGGGATTCGGGATCAAACCCACTACCCTTTAGGCGACAACCACCGCGTGCTTCCCTACCAGCTGAGCTACAGAGGACCACTTCGCAGAGTATATACTGTAATCTAGTCATGGCTCATCCTATATAACTATTGCTGTAAACACCCTTTTCCTATTTCATATACTGCTCCATGTTATGGTGTGTGGACCGGACTATTATTACTCATTCCTGATAATTTTTATGGTAATTTCTTCTCTGGATTATGTGTTTTTATTGCTAGGTATTTTATTACTGCTCTGTTGGAGCTCAAAGAAACACGCTTTTCTGCATCTCCAAATCTGACCTGACCAACCAGTAACTTTGATTTGGAGATTGGTTAGGTAATAGAGACTAGTCAAGTCAGTGCTACCAAGTGGACCGGGTCTCGACATAGATCAAAAATCCGTACAAAAATGGTTGGGATCACATACACATGAAGGAGAAGGTTTTTAGAAACAACTACCGATATGTCAGATATACTTGGAGAAGTGTTTACTCTTCCAAGATGGAGCCTTATCCTTGATTTCAAAATGGGAAAGAAAATTACGGTGGGAACACAGTCTGCTGCATAGAGCACATTAAAGAGACTTTTTCTAATCTCCTGGGATTTCAGGACGGGAAGAAATTTTTCAGAGGCTCGGACTTCTTCCGACTTGTGGGGACTGGCGATATCTGAATTGTTAGCTGCAAGTAGAAATCGGCTAGCGGAGAGAGCCGCACGAAAGATTGCTATTTTCAACAAATGTGAATCCTGATAACATTCTGATTGACCCACTAGGACAACAAGAAAAAATCCGAGAGTCTATGTGTCAAGAAGGTTCATCAAGGGTGTGAGAAATATTACGGAAATGATCCAGAGTTAGCAGTCAAATTGAGCCAGTCAATTTTGAGAAGCTAAACTACAGATGGGACTGCCCTCACCCAGTAAGGAGCAAACTGGCAGAGGTGGTTGGACTTGGAAGCATGACAAAAGGTGTCTATACAGATCATGTAAGCCCATCAAGTGGATCTGTACCGAAAAAGGAACACAACCAGAAAGAAACAGGATCAAGAAACTCTCAGAAAACTCAATCAAATACAACTGGTGGAGAATACAGAAGGAGAAGTAAATCTTTGGTTATGCCAGAATCAGTGTGCACCAAATCCTTAATCGCTGCCACAGCTTCAACCGAACCAGGTCAAATGCAATTGTACCAGCCTACAACTAGTGGTACAAAGTCGTTTCATATTCATAGCCGTTTCCTGGACAGAGACAGAATGGAGAGTGAAGGACGAAGGCTTAGGAAGAGAAGAGGAGGAAAATTTGGCCATACTTGCAATCTTCAGAAGTGTATTATAATTGTGGACAGGTTGGTCACTTACTGCCCGTGAGTGTAATGGGCCAGGAGGAACATACCAGAGGGAATTTGGGGAGGAAGATACAGGGGCCAGTCAAGATCATCTGGAGGACCGATTAACCCTTATGGGGGCCCGGAGCAAGGATTCTAGAGGTGCCCAGAAGATCCGAAAGGGGGTGTCAGCTGGTAGCATCAGGACCGGAAAAGATCCAACAATTGAGGTGAAAGTAAACAAACAATTACTGGGAAGTGATGGCGGATAGCAGAACTGCTTTTATCTGTGTTCAGCCTGAAGAGATTACACATCTCCCCTATGTCAAATCAACTAATTAGGACAGGGATTTCAGGGAGTGAAACAGTTGACTTTCCTCTTACGGAACCAATTGAGCTCTGCTATGAAAATCAGAAAATTACAATACCCATTCTGGTATCAGAACATACACCTATTGCATTGTTGGGAAGAGATGCTGTGTAAATTGAACTGTACAATAAAATGCTTACACCTAGACGGCTGTCTGTTAGAAGTGCTAAAGGAAAGGTTTACCAATTGTTGATGATGACAGAGATGGATTCAATACTTCAGTATTCTGGATTGGAAATCTCAGTGAAGATTTTTATGAACTTCTAATATATGGGAGAAATTCATTGTGAGCAAACATGCCAGATGCGAGGCTCCCGGAAAATATCCATTTCATTGTACGCTCAAGTATTTCAAGAATGTTAATCGGACTCGTAGAGGAATGGTTGAGTCATCAACTAAAGAAAGTTCAACTCAGCTCATGTTGCATAATTTTAGGACCACAGAGCAGCTTGGAAGATAAACACAGACGATTATCTGGATAAAGAATTTGAGATTGAGAAGAGTGTGTGCCACATGTGACCTTGTTTAGTTTCTAAGGCTATGAGCAGAAGCAAATAGGACAAATGATGACAGAAGCAGAGAAAGCTGTTTTCGTATCCGATGAAAAAATAATTTGGGGATTTGGAGGAGTGAAGATCAGCGATTTCTCAAAATCATGATTTACGGCTGGGGACAAGGAGGGCTACAAGCTTATGGATGACACATGGAAATCTATTTGTAGTGGTGAAGATGGATTATGACTGTCACACCTGGCTCAAAGGGGACTCATTATGTTGAGCCAGGGTGTGTTCATTCTATGTTTTCTGCTTGGTGGGTGTTTCTCGGTTGCCGATTTTCTATGTTTGCAGTGCTGACTCCCAATCGATGGAAACCCTTGAGTGTCAGCTGTCGGCTGGTTTGTCTCTGATTGGGAGCCATATCATCTGTCGGTTTTTCCTTTGGTTTTGTGGGTTCTTGTTTCGAGAGTTAGTTTAGTTTCACCTTGTACTGTCACGTTATCGTCTTTGTTTGTTTTGATCGATGTTTCACGCATTAAAGAGAATATGTTTGCTTTGCAACGCTGCGCTGGTCTACTCCATCCTCGACGATCATGACAGAAGAACCCACCCAAAAACTGGACCAAGAAAAAAAAAACGCGTGAAGAGGAGAGAAGAGGAAGGACCTGGGATCAGGGGGAGTAGGAGTTTCGGCTAGGCCACGCTAAGTGAAGAGGAGAGAGGCTGGTCTTAGCCAAGCAATGGATGAGAGTCGGCGAGAGCTAGGAGGCCCTGGTCCACGGGGAGGAGAGAACCCTGGCAAGAAAATTTTTAGGGGGGCTCACGACGTGGACGACGGTGGCAGCAGGAGGAGCCGCGGTGGAGCGGTCCAGCGGAGTGTGAAGAGGGAGGCCGCCAACGGTTAAGGGGCCACTGGTCACAGAGGAGAGGGAGTGTGGAGGCACGGCGAGAGGTACGGGGTGTGTTACCAGTCCGGTCGGGCCGTTTCCTGATCCCCTGCGCGAGGCAGTGGTGTGGCCCTCAGTCACGGTCTGGCCTGTTCCTGTTCCTGTCCCGAGCCTGGATGCGTATAGTTCAGCCTTCGCCCGGCCTGTTCTGCTTCCCGCCGAGCCTCGTGGTCGTGCCGTCGGCCCGGCTTCGGCCTGTTCCTGCTTCCCCGCATCGAGCCTATGGAAAGCGTTACGTCCCAGCCTCGGCCCGGCCTGTTTCTGCTTCCCGCCCGAGCCTGTGCCGGTGTCGTCAGCCCGGCCCGGCCTGTTCCTGCTTCCGGCATCGGAGTCTGTGGTGCGCGTCGCCAGCCTGCCCGGCCTGTTCCTTCTCCCGCACCTCAAACCTGAGGTGCGCGCGTCGCCAGCCCGGTCCGGCCTGTTCCTCCCCGCATTGGGTCTGTGGTGCGTCGTCCAGCCTTCTGTCCTCGTTCTCTCTCCGCACTGTCTGTGGTGCGTCGCCATCCTCGGCCCGGCTTCTTCCTTCTCCGCACCAAACCTGTAGTGCAAGGCCGCCAGCCCTCGGGTCCGGCTGCACTTTCTCCCCCAGCACCAAGTCTGCCGTCGTCTGCGTCAGCCCTGTCCGGCTCGTTCCTGCTCTCCGCACGTCGGTGGTGGCTCGTAGCCCATTCCCGGTCCATTCCTGCTCCACGCACGCGGGGCCAGGGGGGTGTATACAGTCAGCCCGGTCCGGTCCGTTTCCTGTTCCACCGCACCCAAGCCCAGGGGCGCGTGTCGTCAGTCCGGCTCCGGCCAGCCGGGCTAGAACAGGACCAAGTACCCCGGGGGTTGGAGAGGAAGTGAGATCAAGACCGAGCCGGCGATCCGCCCGAGGAGGAATGCCCACCAGCCCTCCCCTGTTTTGCTGCCATATTAAGCGCCGTGCGTCAGCTGGGGCGCCTTTAGGGTACTGTGACACCCTGGCTCGGGACTCATTATGTTGAGCCAGGGGTTATTTCAAGTCCTCATTGTTTCTTCTTCGGTGGGTGTTCTAGGTTGTCGATTTTCTGTTTAGCCGAGTGTGACTCCCAATCAGAGGCAACTTGAGATTGTCAGCTGTCAGCTGGTTGTCTCTGATTGGGAGCCATATTTAATCTGTCGGTTTTTCCTTTGGTTTTGTGGGTTCTTGTTTAGTTAGTTTCAGTTTCACCTTGTACTGTCACGTTATCGATCTTTGTTTGTTTTGATCGTGAGTTCACGCATTAAAAGAATATGTTTATTTGCTTTCCGCTGGCGCCTTGGTCTACTCTCCATCCCGAGATCATGACCACCTATGAAAGAGGAGATGTTGCAACAAGTTTGAGAATGTTTGATTTTTCAAGTAGTACTGATATTGGACTTGAAATCAGCCCAATTGAGAAAGTTGAACTTCAACCAGAGCCAGACCTCCTTGAAGAATCAGTATCCATTGAAAGATGAAGCAATCCAAGGGATCGAACCATAATTAAGGACTTTCAAAAGCAAGGTGTTTTGAAGACAATGAAAAAAATCCTTAGAGTAGCAATCAATTGTTGTTTGGGGAGAAACCATGAGGGGTTGATAGTACAGCGCTCTAGACCTATTAGGTCTGATGATTTAGGAAGCTATGGGACAGGCTAATGTTGCAAGGGGAGGTTAGGAGAAAGATCACAAAGGATTATGGTTTTTGGGCACCATATTTGCTTTAACAGGTTGACTATGTCACCAGGCAGGTGCACAATCTGTCCTAAAAATAATGTTCATGAGGGGTGTGAGCTGTTATTCTTGGAGTTATATTCCTACACCTAGAGGTTATAAGATGTCCAACTAAGCTGCAAAATATGCTCAGTGGTTGAAAAGTTCTTGTGTAAAGAAAGTCTCACTTAAGCAGGTGGGGACTACACTGATTTAATATCCTCAGAAAATGGGAAAGAGTTTTGTGGATAAATCAGTAAAATGGTTTTTGAAAAAAATTGAAGAAAAAAAAAAGTCTGACTGAAATTCAATATCTGATTGTGTGATAATTTCGCATGTCTTCCTACATATTATTGTGATATTTAGTGTTTTGTTATGAATCAAAGGGGGGAAATGGAATGGATTCATATATATATCATTTTTATATTATTGTTGATATTGATGTTTTCAATTTGCATGTGTTGTTTTGCAAAAGATACAGGTTGGTGTTTCTTTTTCAGAAGTATATGGGAATGTGTAGAGGATTCAAATACTCAAACATGGACAATATGAATGGACTGGAGGAAGTGGAACAAGGAAGGTGTGGAAATGTTCAGATTCCATCGCATCGACGTTGCATTGGAGAAAGTCCAAACACTGTGGAGGAGCTGCAATGATGTAGTGGACTACATTTCAGTGTTTATATTCTTTCTGTATAATTTTTGAAGAATTATGTTTTCTGTTGTTGGAGGTACATGTGGGACCTCAGATGTTTTTGTTTGTTACGATTGAAAGCTTAGGGATATTGGGATCCGGCAGGGATAGAGAGAATCCACAGGAGGGTCCGATGGGTTGTGACCAGCCTGAATGTGGACATTTTTATTGTATTTCATTGTTTGCTGAGGTTTTCATGTTATTTAATTGCCATCTAGCTTAAAATGCATTGATAAAGATTTTTAAATTCGATCTGGAGTACTTAGGTGGTCGCCTGGGGCATGAGGGAGCCGTGAGAGAATTTCTTTCCCTGTCTTGATTGGATTGATGGATATGTGTTTGGAATGAAAGCTGCCAGACAGGTTTTCGCTCTTACCTCCATAACAATTTATTACACTCCATAACAATTTATTTACACTCCATACAAAAGTGTCTATATTAACAAGGTATTACTCTCCATTAATTTTGGTTTATTGCTGAGAGTTACTCAAGAACAAAAATGGTTATTTGTCATAATCCTATTCTTTTTGTTTTCGAGACTTAATTAGTCTCGAAGGGGGAAATATGTATTGTCTGGAAGGTCTAAGATTTTGCTGACATTTGCAAATCTGGTGTAATAGATGAAACTTTCTCTGCTTTGCTGAAACATCTGGAAAGCATGTTACTACACCAGGCTTCTTGGAATAGAGGACATTTGGAGATATGTGAGGCTAGGATTGGTCTGTAAAAACCACCCATCTTATGTTACATGGGATAAATACCGGTTTGAACAAAGGACAGGGAGAAATAACATATATTAGGGATTGGGTCGTGGTTATTCTCCAGATATCTGCAGATGTCTGTAAATCTGTGACCTTTATACAATAACCTTTATAATCAAAGTACAGCGTCAGTACGAATTCTTTCATCAGTATAATCATCATGAGTATCGCGACACCACACTGGCTAGCTTCAGCAAAAGTGACAATTAAATTAGCCTAGTTTTTTTCTGTTTAGCTGGGCTAGTTAGCTTGCTTCTTCAGCTACAAAGTTTGAACTTTTCTTTATCCTAGCCTATAGTTTATCATATGACTTTGGCTTCATATATTTGAAAAAACAGTATACTTTGCTTACCTACAATACATTGAAAAATAACATGTATTAATTTCTCTTGCAAGATGGTTAAAGTGTTTGCTGAAGTTCAAATCTCTCTTGGACAACTCTATCATTTTATTAATTAGTTGCACTGCTATTACTAATTTTGTGAAGCTCACTCGTCAACGATTGAGCTTACCCTTCCTCTGCACCCTAGCCTTCTTTTAGCTAACCCCCCTAACCTTAATCCCATTCAACCTAACTCCCACACACCCATAACCAACCCAACTCTTATTCTTCACCCTAGTGTAGCTAATGTTAGCCAGCTACCTTCAGAGATTAGCCACTAACCACATTTATCAAATTCATAATATATAGTTCTTTGTAAATTAACATATAATTAATTTAATTT
This sequence comes from Coregonus clupeaformis, assembly GCF_020615455.1. Taxonomy (NCBI): domain Eukaryota; kingdom Metazoa; phylum Chordata; class Actinopteri; order Salmoniformes; family Salmonidae; genus Coregonus; species Coregonus clupeaformis. The sequence goes on along the minus strand of NW_025538352.1, from coordinate 3,060 downwards.
AAAACATATCATACAAATTGGTTGCTACATCCCGTTATTGCCATATAAATGCAACATACAAATTACATTAGGAAAGTAATTAAGACCCTTCCCTTTTTCCACATTTGTTATGTTACAGCCTTATTCTAAAATTGATTAAATAAAAAATGTCCTCATCAATCCACATAATACCCTACTATAATGAAAAAAGCGAAATCAGATTTTTTAGAAATTTTACAAGCATATTTATTAAAAATCAAATACCTTCAAACTAATTAAGAATACAGCTGTCATTTCAGAGTTTGATGTGACTAAGTTAGCTTTGTTAGCTGTTTGGCTAAAAAAATCCCCAGTACACTGTAGGTGTGAGGAATAAACCCTCAAGTTCTTTTTTATTCACTAAATTATATACTAAACTATAACATTACAACAATTTCAAAGATTTTAACAGTTACACAGTTCATATAAGAAATCAGTCAGTGAAATATGTTTCATTGGGCCTAATCTATGGATTTCATGTGATTGGGCAGAGGCCAAGCCATGGGATGGGCCTGGAGGGCATAGGCCCACCCCGCAGGAGCCAGGCCGACCCCACTGAGAACCGCCCCAGCCAATCAGAATGAGTTTTACACACAAAGGGCTTTGTGCCTAGACATAAATGCTCCTCCCACCTCCATTTCCCCTCAATCCCATGAGGTGAAGAAGCCGGATGTGGAGGTCCTGAATAAACAATGGTTACATGTGGTCTCGGGTTGTGAGGCTGATTCAGGTCGCCTGCAAAATTCTCTCTACATGTGACGTTGGCCTTATATTAGTTCCATGTTTTAGCACCCAATCTTCCTCAATATTCCATACGCACAAAAACATTTCCTCAAATTTTGTACACCACATTTGTTTACATCATTTGTGAGCATTTCTCATTTGCAAATATATCCATCCTGACTTGGTGTGGCATATCAGAAGCTGATTAAACAGCATGATCGTTACACAGGTACTGCCTATTGCTGGGGACAATAAAGAGCCACTCTAAAATAATGTGTTTTTTCACCTTAATAAACCGATTCTCAAGTTTTGAGCCATTCAATTGGCATTCTACTGCAGAATTCCACCAAGCCTGTTGCCAGAGAGTTGATGTTCATTTCCCCATAACCCCCTCCGCGTCGTTTTAGAAGATTCCCACCCACGTCCAACTGCCTCACAACTGCAGACCATGTGTAACCACGTCCAAAGCCCTGGGACGTTCCCCATCTCATCTTCTTCATCTAGCAGCGATCATCTGCGGGACCAGCCACCCAACGCTGATGAGCAGATAACCCCTGTCTGTAATAAAGCCCTTTTGTGAGGAAAACTCATTTCTGGCTGGGCCTAACCTGGGTGTTTTCTCCCTCAGGCCCCCCATGGCTCCCCCTGCCCTTCCACATTCTTGTGGAAATCCATAGTTAGAACCTAATTCCTTTGGAAGCCTAGTTTGCACAGTTTCCTTATATAACTGAACTGCGTTTATATTTTTTGTTCTGTATAGTTGACATCAGTAAAAGTTTTCTCTGTCATTTATGCTTTTTAGATATTGGCAAAGATGTGTTCCAAAACAGGAAAATGCAATAACTCAACAAAAGAAAAAATATTTTCTGTACCAAAAATGTCCAAATGTCATCAGTTTGTTGGTGTAAGAAATAAGCTATGAAGTGCCACTTTTCTGGTAAGATTTCAGTTCGGCTCAGATGCACATATTTTATGTGGTTGGAAATACTATCCCAAGCCCACCTGATGCTGATAAAAAGAGTAGCAGCTCTGTAGATGGTATGTCTGTGCACATTTCTGCATTATCTCAAGATGCTGAAAGGGGACAATCTGTTCTCCCCTCCACATGTAGTGTGTATGGTACCTTTATTGAAATGTTGAATTCTGATTAATATTAAGGCTATGCAGGGTTATCAGGCCTACAGTCAGTGTCAAGTTCAGTTTCCACACCTTAAACAATTTCATAATTTTTCCTAAAAGCATTTGGTGGAATTGGCGTGTAGGCTATTTTTCGTGCGTCCAGTTGGTCCCTAAAGCAAGCACGCAGTGTTGCCAGAGGAAACCTAAAATAATGAAAAGAAAAGCCTCAATGTATACAGATATAAAATGCTGCAGAATACTTACACATTTATGGATTTTTTGAGGGTATTGTTTTCTCTTGTTATTTCATCCTCTTCCCATATTTCCTAAATATAGTTATAGCCGCCCAGGGATCATTTAGTCACACCATCACTAATTTGTGTGTGTGTGTGTGCTATTTCCACTTTTACACTGGCTTATAGAAGGCTCCTTTGATCCACGACAACATTATGAAGGCTCAAGTTGCAGCCAAGATCTCACAGATTTCCCTTCAATTCAGCGTGTTGTGGATAAATCCTTTTCGATTGATTAGTCCTGCGTAGTTACTGGTTAAACAGAAGCAATTAAAAGGGTTAAGTTGCAGAGTATTGGTCCCAGTAGTTAGAGTTAGGGCTATGGTTTCAGGGAGGCTTAAAACAAACTAATTAAAACGTAGCCTCTATAACCATTAGGTATCATCTGTGTTCTCAGTGTTAGCGCAGTTGTCTAAACCAGTGCACTCTGGCTCTGAGCATCCTTGGGTTCCTACCAGTGCTGAGCATTGTTTTCATTTTTTGGGTGAGTACAGAGGAGCGCATATACTCGGCGTTCTCTGACCTTTTCAAATATCCCGCTCCGTCTATTTCTAGTGATCAATCTGCAAGTTGAGTTATTGGCTGAATTGTGTGTGTGTTTGTGTGCGTGCATGCGTTAGAGTAGCCCAGGTGTGCACACCGTGTGTGTGTTGACTGGAGAGGATACAGTACTGTGGCAGGCAGGCCCACCCTCCCCACAGTGGGAAAGAATGATGGTGGTTTTGTAAATTTGTATTACCAGATGATGCTTCATGTTGATAAAGTAGGTAGTTATTATTTTGTATGTGTATGCTTGTATTGCATTAAGCTACTGTAGTAAGCGGCACATCTAGTTTCATTGTCTCTTCGCATCTCACTTGTTTTCTAAAACACACTTTGTGCCTATGAACAGCTTTTACTAACACTA
>NW_025538351.1:0-20277 GCF_020615455.1 Coregonus clupeaformis | reverse complement strand
TGTGACGACCCTCCCACTCTGTCTGCCGTATTCTCTCTTTGTTCTTGTTTCCTTGTTAGGATGCCGGTGGGCGGAGTTGGGAGGGTCGTCAGCTGACAGGGGAAACACCTGGGCCGGGTGTGTCCCAGGATAAATGGACCTCTTCCACATTCATTAGAGAGACTCTCTCCAGGCAGATACTTGATTTTGGTTGTGATATTTTTGTGGCCTTTTTGGGTTGTTTGCTTTGGCAATTTATCAACACTTTTCTATATTACATTTATGCAAGCAAACACTCACTTACATTACTGATTACTGATTACACACCCCATCGTTATTTGATTTAGTTTACTTTAATTAATAAATATATACTTTGAGTACTCCTTGTCTCCACGTGTCTCCCTTTTGTTACTGAACTTGAGCCGGTTCGTGACAAGTGGGGGCTCGTCTGGGATTTTGAACTGGTTGTGTTTGGGAGAACGTGTTAATGTCCAATTCTGTAGGGTCTTTCGTTGTAAATTTTGTTAGTTTGTTTCGAGGTTGATAGGCCAGTATTGGTTGCCTTTGGGTTTGTACTGCGTTGGAGAGAGTACATTGGTTGGTTTCAGTCCCTGCCCAGCCTGGAAACTCTTGCTCTACTCGCTGTTGGGACATCGGTCTGAGGAGGTGAGTACAATCGGCTGTGTACCTCAGTGGGAGATTGGGTAGGGTAGTGACATTTGCTACCCGGAGCTATAGCTTTTTCCCCTGATAGGCTTAGTGACGTGTTTTGTTTTGGGATACGTTGGGCATGGTTAAATGTTTGTTATTTTTGTGTGGTGTCAGTGGACTGAGCAGTTGTCTCGGGGCACATCCGTGGCTTGGGGAAATCTACCAGCGTGCTGGGGGGGGTTTAATTCTTGTTAGCGGGCTACAGTGCGTAATTACCCACCGCAAATCTGCACGAAGACTAGGGTTGAGTTATTGTAGGTTTTGGGGAAGCTCCATATCCCAGCTCTCTTCTGTGGTGCTCGGTGTGATTGTCATTTCTCTTGTGTCTGGTGTGCTCAGCAGAGGGGTTGAGCAAGATTATTATGATATATATATATATATTTTTTTTTTTTTCCTGATTATGGCGTCTAATGTAGATGAGTTCATTCGCTCCATCAGAAGAACTGTTAGAATTATGTACTAAAGAACAGCTGTTGAAGGTTGCTGAACACTACAAGGTGGAAATTAGTGATAAACGTCTAAAAAATTCTATTAGGTTAATATTGAAGGCCAATTTGATGGAGAGAGTGGTATTCTGGATGTTACCACTGGGGCAGCCTCTGCTGAGGACACGTTGTCTCCCCGATATGTTACAATGACCGCTCCATCGGTTAGTCATAGTAGTCTTCTTTTTGAACAGCAGAAAGAACTGCTTCTGTTACAGCTAGAGCATGGACAAAGATCTAAATGGAGTATGAACAAGCTAAAATGGAGCATGATCGTGTAAAATATGAAAGGGAATTGGAATTTAAACAGGATATGGAGCGTGCTAAAATCAAGCTGCAACAAGAGCGACTAGAGTTGGTTAGGGGAAGGAAAGCTCTCAGGGGGAGAGTTTGCTCTGGGAAGGTGACCCAGAGTTACCTAGGGGTCGTTCCTCTTTTGGTCGTAATCCAGACACATTTGATATTGTTGGGAATTTACAGTTGTTGCCCCAGTTTAATGAAAAGGACCCGGAGACATTCTTTTCGTTGTTTGAGCGTGTTGCTGACGCTAGGAGTTGGCCTGATTCTGATCGCACTTTGATGTTGCAGTGTGTGCTGACTGGTAAAGCGAAGAAGCATATTCAGCTCTTAGTGTAGCAGACAGTGTTAGTTATGAGAAGGTTAAAACGGCTGTGTTACAGAGTTATGAATTGGTCCCTGAGGGCTTACCGCCAACGATTTAGAACTTTAAAAAGGGATGATCAGCAGACTCATGTTGAGTTTGCGCGAATATTATCTTCACAGTTCAATCGCTGGTGTTCCGCCTCTGCAGTTATGACTTTCCAAGGGCTGTGTGATCTGATTATGTTAGAACAATTTAAGGACACAATCCCTGATCGTATAGCGACGATACATTAACGAACGAAAATAAAGACTGTCGCTGAAGCTGCGGTTTTGGCAGATGAATATGTGTTGACTCACACACTTTTTTTGCAGAACCCCGTATTCGGAGTGAGTGGGGGTGTTTGCAGAGATTTGGGCCTCGCTCGCCGAGATACTTCGGTTCCCGGGCAGAGTTTCATTCAACTGGGGTTGAGCCTGATACACGTGGTAAAACTGACTTTGGTCAAGAGTGTCACTACTGTCGAGAATTAGGTCATTGGAAAAATGAATGTCCGATTCTTAGGTCTAGGGGTAAATTCAGTACAGGTGCTTATGGTAAATCGAGGCCTATAAGCGTTAGCAGCGCCTGTTCCACATCAGTTCACTCCTGACGCATTGTCTCATGCCCAGAGCCATGTGAAGGGCTATATTGATCCCGAGTATTTACCTTTTGTTACGGAGGGTTTTGTGTCTATGGTAGGAAGTAAGAACCTAGTGCCAGTAAAGATCCTAAGAGATACAGGTGCCTCTGAATCATTTGTGTTGGAATCTGTGTTACCCTTCTCTGCGGAGACTGATTCGGGGAATAGTGTTCTAATTAGGGGAATAGGTTTGAACACTCTGTCAGTTCCATTGCATAAACTGATGTTGGATTGTGGACTGGTGAAAGGTGAGGTTGTTATGGGGTGCGTCCTTCATTGCCTATTGAGGGTGTTGACGTGATCCTTGGAAATAACTTGGCTGGGGAGCGTGTGTGGCCTATCGTGTTTCCATCTTTAGCGGTTTTTCTAAGCCTTCAATTGTAGGGATTCCTGATGAGAGTGCGCAGAATTTCCCAGAGGTGTTTTCTGCGTGTGCAGTGACGCTTTCTATGATCCCTGATGACTTGGTCACGGAACTGGCTAACGAGAATACCATAAAGAAGTCTGTTACTGTTTTCCTGTTATCCCGTTATCCGTATCCCGCTCCGATTTAATCGAGGCGCAACGGGCTGACCCTACATTAGAAGAGTTGCGGGACCAAATTGTGCCTGTAGAACAGTTGGGAGATGTCGCACAGGGCTATTTTCTCCAAGAGGAGGTCCTGATGAGGGAAGTGGATGTCTCATGGTAGTTGTTTTCTGGGGAGGCGATTAGTCAGGTTGTGGTACCAGTTAGGCTTCGTGAGTTGGTGCTGACAACTTCTCACAACGACGTTGCTGGGCATATGGGTGTGAGAAAAACCTACAATCGCATATTACGACATTTTTTTTGGCCAAGATTAAAGAGGGATGTTTCTGATTTCATCAAAACTTGTCACACCTGTCAATTAACTGGTAAACCTAATCAAGCTATTAAGCCGGTACCACTGTTCCCTATTCCTGTACTCAGTAAACCTTTTGAGTATTTGATTATTGACTGTGTTGGTCCTCTGCCTCGTTCTAGAAGGTAGTAATTATTTGTTGACTGTGATGTGTCAGACCACTAGGTTTCCTGTTGCCTACCCTCTCCGGTCTATCACGACTAAGGCTGTGTTAAAAGCTTTGACTCAGTTTCTCTCACTGTTTGGAATCCCTAAGGTCATTCAAAGTGATCAAGGATCTAATTTCACCTCTAATCTCTTTGGACAGGTTCTCCAACAACTCCATATTAAACACAACTTGTCTAGCGCTTATCATGCCCAAAGTCAAGGAGCACTGGAACGTTTCCATCAAACACTTAAGTCTTTGTTGAGAGCTTATTGTACTGAGATGGATAAGGATTGGGAGGAGGGGTTGCCTTGGTTACTGTTAGCTGCTAGGGAGGTTTCACCCAGGAGAGCACGGGTTTTGGCCCAAATGACCTAGTGTTTGGACATCGGGTGCGTGGGCTTTTATCTGTTCTCCAGGATGACTGGAAGTCTCCCGAGCCTCCTCAGTCCCTGTTATCATATGTGGGTGATTTTCGGCGACGCTTGTATGCCGCTGGTGAAATGGCTAAAGAGGAGCTATCATCTTCACAGGACAGGATGAAGAGCATATATGATCGCGAGCTGAGCCTCATCACTTTAGTCCAGGTGATCAGGTTCTGGCTCTGCTGCCAATTGTTGGTTCTCCTTTTCAAGCCAAGTTTCAAGGTTCATATACAGTGGTGCGCCAGTACACTGAGCAAAATTATCTAGTTGCCACTCCAGAACGGAGGAAAGCACACCAACTGTGCCATGTAAATTTGTTAAAACCCTATTATGCACGTTCCTCTGAGACTGAACAGGGGGAGTCTACAGAGGACGGTAAGGCTGTTCTTTTGGCTGATATTGTTTATTCCCTGAGTTCTGGTCATGCTAGGTCTGTGCAGGAGCAGGAGGATGTTTCTGGTCCTGACGATTGCATACTGCAGGGTAGATTGAAAAAATTCAGAGACACTGGAGATTGTAGATAGCCTTCTTACTCATCTACCTGTTGATGAGCGGAAAGAGAGGGTTGGTTTGATTCGGAGATTTCCAGGGTTGTTTTCGGATACACCTACACGTACAAACTTAATAGAACATGATATTGACATTGGAGATGCTGACCCCATCTCGTCAATCGGTTCTATAGAGTTTCTTCAGAGAAACTCGTTGTCTGGATGCTGAGGTCAGGTACATGCTGGAGAGTAAAATAGCAGATCCTTCTTTCTCCAGTTGGGCTTCTCCCCTGTATCTTGGGCAGTAAATCGGATGGAACAAATAGATTTTGTACGGACTACCGTAAGGTAACGTATGTCACTGGGCCGGATTCATTTCCTCTTCCTCGGATGGAGGACTGCGTTGGTCAAGTCGGCGCAGCTACGTTTGTGAGCAAATTTGACCTGTTAAAGGGGTATTGGCAGGTGCCACTGATGAGTAGGGCACGTGAAATCTCTGCCTTTATTACACCTTTTGGTCTGTACTGTATTCGGTTATGAGTTTCGGACTGCGTAATGCGCCTGCCACTTTTCAGCGATTTATGAACAGGGTTGTCTCTGGTCTGGCCGGGTTGCGCTGTTTATCTGGACGATGTAGTGATATATGCAGATGCTTGGGAGGAGCATCTGTCCCGTATTCAGGCCTTGTTCGGACGTCTGGCTGCGGGTCGCCTCACGATGAATTTGGCTGAATGTGAGTTTGCTCGAGGCGACTGTTGTATACCTTGGAAAGGTGGTTGGGCAGGGTGACGTGCGCCCTGTTCATGAATATTGATGTGACCGACCATTGTTTGATTTTGTCATGTTCTATCTTTCCTGTTTGTCCCCTCCTAGTCTTGTGTTCTTCTTTCCTCTTAAAGGTTGCTTCCTGTGTAAAGGTTGCTGAGGTCTGGAGAGGAGGATGATGGGTGGGGCAAGGGGAGGGGGTGAACATGTACAATTTGTCGGTTTGGGACGCAGGGGCTGGTACGTTGGTCCGGGGGTCCTTGTTGATCCCCCGGTCTTATGGGGGGGTGTGACGACCCTCCCACTCTGTCTGCCGTATTCTCTCTTTGTTCTTGTTTCCTTGTTAGGATGCCTTGGTGGGCGGAGTTGGGAGGGTCGTCAGGCTACATGGGAAACACCTGGGCCGGGTGTGTCCCAGGATAAATGGACCTCTTCCACATTCATTAGAGAGACTCTCTCCAGGCAGATACTTTGATTTTGGTTGTGATATTTTTGTGGCCTTTTTGGGTTGTTTGCTTTGGCACTTATCAACACTTTTCTATATTACATTTATGCAAGCAAACACTCACTTACACTACTGATTACTGATTACACACCCCATCGTTATTTGATTTAGTTTACTTTAATTAATAAATATATACTTTGAGTACTCCTTGTCTCCACGTGTCTCCCTTTTTGTTACGAACTTGAGCCGGTTCGTGACAACACATAGGGCCAGTTATACACACATAGGGCCAGTTATACACACATAGGGCCAGTTGTACACATAGGGCCAGTTGTACACACATTAGGGCCAGTTATATAGGGCCAGTTATAAAAACATAGGGCCAGTTATGCACACATAGGGCAAGTTATACACACATAGGGCCAGGTATATATAGGGCCAGTTATACACACATAGGGCCAGTTATACACACATAGGTCCAGTTATACACACATAGTGCCAGTTATATATAGGGCCAGTTATACACACATAGGGCCAGTTATGCAAACATAGGGCCAGTTGTACACACATTGGGCCAGTTATATATAGGGCCAGTTATACACACATAGGGCCAGTTATACACACATTGGGCCAGTTATATATAGGGCCAGTTATACACACATAGCGCCAGTTATACACACATAGGGCCAGTTATATATAGGGCCAGTTATACACACATAGGGCCAGTTATACACACATAGGTCCAGTTATACACACATAGTGCCAGTTATATATAGGGCCAGTTATACACACATAGGGCCAGTTATGCAAACATAGGGCCAGTTGTACACACATTGGGCCAGTTATATATAGGGCCAGTTATACACACATAGGGCCAGTTATACACACATTGGGCCAGTTATATATAGGGCCAGTTAGTACACACATAGCGCCAGTTATACACACATAGGGCCAGTTATATATAGGGCCAGTTATACACACATAGGGCCAGTTATACACACATAGGGCCAGTTATACACACATAGGGCCAGTTATATATAGGGCCAGTTATACACACATAGGCCAGTTATACACACATAGGGCCAGTTATACACACATAGGGCCAGTTATATATATATGGCCAGTTATACACACATAGGGCCAGTTATACACACATAGGGCCAGTTATACACACATAGGGAAGGTTATACACACATAGGACCAGTTATGCACACATAGGGCCAGTTATACACACATATGGCCAGTTATGCACACATAGGGCCAGTTATGCAAACATAGACCAGTTATACACATATAGGGCCAGTTATACACACATAGGGCCAGTTATATATAGGGACAGTTATACACACATAGGGCCAGTTATGCACACATAGGGGCCAGTTATACACACATAGGGCCAGTTATACACACATAGGGCCAGTTGTACACACATAGGGCCAGTTGTACACACATAGGGCCAGTTATATATAGGGCCAGTTATAAAAACATAGGGCCAGTTATGCACACATAGGGCAAGTTATACACACATAGGGCCAGGTATATATAGGGCCAGTTATACACACATAGGCCAGTTATACACACATAGGTCCAGTTATACACACATAGTGCCAGTTATATATAGGGCCAGTTATACACACATAGGGCCAGTTATGCAAACATAGGGCCAGTTGTACACACATTGGGCCAGTTATATATAGGGCCAGTTATACACACATAGGGCCAGTTATACACACACATTGGGCCAGTTATATATAGGGCCAGTTATACACACCGCCAGTTATACACACATAGGGGCCAGTTATATATAGGGCCAGTTATACACACACTAGGGCCAGTTATACACACATAGGGCCAGTTATACACACATAGGGCCAGTTATACACACATAGGGCCAGTTATACACACATAGGGCCAGTTATGCACACATATGGCCAGTTATACACACATAGGGCCAGTTATACACACATAGGGCCAGTTATACACACATAGGGCCAGTTATACACACATAGGGCCAGTTATACACACATAGGGCCAGTTATACACACATAGGGCCAGTTATACATACTGAGGGCCATTTATATATAGGGACAGTTATACACACATAGGGCCAGTTATACACACATAGGGCCAGTTATACACACATAGGGCCAGTTATACACACATAGGGCCAGTTATACACACATAGGGCCAGTAATACACACATAGGGCCAGTTATACACACATAGGGCCAGTTATACACACATAGGGCCAGTTATGCACACATAGGGCCAGTTATACACACATAGGGCCAGTTATACACACATAGGGCCAGTAATACACACATAGGGCCAGTTATACACACATAGGGCCAGTTATACACACATAGGGCCAGTTATACACACATAGGGCCAGTTATACACACATAGGGCCAGTTATACATACTGAGGGCCATTTATATATAGGGACAGTTATACACACATAGGGCCAGTTATACACACATAGGGCCAGTTATACACACATAGGGCCAGTTATATATCGGGCCAGTTATACACACATAGAGCCAGTTATACACATATAGGGCCAGTTATATATAGGGACAGTTATACACACATAGGGCAGTTATACACACATAGGGCCAGTTATACACACATAGGGCCAGTTATACACACAAAGGGCCAGTTGTACACACATAGGGCCAGTTGTACACACATAGGGCCAGTTATATATAGGGCCAGTTATAAAAACATAGGGCCAGTTATGCACACATAGGGCAAGTTATACACACATAGGGCCAGGTATATATAGGGCCAGTTATACACACATAGGGCCAGTTATACACACATAGGTCCAGTTATACACACATAGTGCCAGTTATATATAGGGCCAGTTATACACATAGGGCCAGTTATGCAAACATAGGGCCAGTTGTACACACATTTGGGCCAGTTATATATAGGGCCAGTTATACACACATAGGGCCAGTTATACACACATTGGGCCAGTTATATATAGGGCCAGTTATACACACATAGCGCCAGTTATACACACATAGGGCCAGTTATATATAGGGCCAGTTATATACACATAGGGCCAGTTATACACACATAGGGCCAGTTATACACACATAGGGCCAGTTGTACACACATAGGGCCAGTTGTACACACATAGGGCCAGTTATATATAGGGCCAGTTATAAAAACATAGGGCCAGTTATGCACACATAGGGCAAGTTATACACACATAGGGCCAGGTATATATAGGGCCAGTTATACACACATAGGGCCAGTTATACACACATAGGGCCAGTTATACACACATAGGGCCAGTTATACACACATAGGGCCAGTTATATATATATGGCCAGTTATACACACATAGGGCCAGTTATACACACATAGGGCCAGTTATACACACATAGGGAAGGTTATACACACATAGGACCAGTTATGCACACATAGGGCCAGTTATACACACATAGGGCCAGTTATGCACACATAGGGCCAGTTATGCAAACATAGACCAGTTATACACATATAGGGCCAGTTATACACACATAGGGCCAGTTATATATAGGGACAGTTATACACACATAGGGCCAGTTATGCACACTGTGACGACCCTCCCACTCTGTCTGCCGTATTCTCTCTTTGTTCTTGTTTCCTTGTTAGGATGCCGGTGGGCGGAGTTGGGAGGGTCGTCAGCTACATGGGAAACACCTGGGCCGGGTGTGTCCCAGGATAAATGGACCTCTTCCACATTCATTAGAGAGACTCTCTCCAGGCAGATACTTTGATTTTGGTTGTGATATTTTTGTGGCCTTTTTGGGTTGTTTGCTTTGGCACTTATCAACACTTTTCTATATTACATTTATGCAAGCAAACACTCACTTACATTACTGATTACTGATTACACACCCCATCGTTATTTGATTTAGTTTACTTTAATTAATAAATATATACTTTGAGTACTCCTTGTCTCCACGTGTCTCCCTTTTGTTACGAACTTGAGCCGGTTCGTGACAAGTGGGGGCTCGTCTGGGATTTTGAACTGGTTGTGTTTGGGAGAACGTGGAGTTAATGTCCAATTCTGTAGGGTCTTTCGTTGTAAATTTTGTTAGTTTGTTTGAGGTTGATAGGCCAGTATTGGTTGCCTTTGGGTTTTGTGTACTGCGTTGGAGAGAGTACATTGGTTAGTTTCCAGTCCCTGCCCAGCCTGGAAACTCTTGCTCTACTCGCTGTTGGGACATCGGTCTGAGGAGGTGAGTACAATCGGCTGTGTACCTCAGTGGGAGATTGGGTAGGGTAGTGACATTTGCTACCCGGAGCTATAGCTTTTTCCCCTGATAGGCTTAGTGACGTGTTTTGTTTTGGGATACGTTGGGCATGGTTAAATGTTTGTTATTTTTGTGTGGTGTCAGTGGACTGAGCAGTTGTCTCGGGGGCACATCCGTGGCTTGGGGAAATCTACCAGCGTGCTGGGGGGTTTAATTCCTTGCCAGCGGGCTACAGTGCGTAATTACCCACCGCAAATCTGCACGAAGACTAGGGTTGAGTTATTGTAGGTTTTGGGGAAGCTCCATATCCCAGCTCTCTTCTGTGGTGCTCGGTGTGATTGTCATTTCTCTTGTGTCTGGTGTGCTCAGCAGAGGGGTTGAGCAAGATTATTATGATATATATATATATATATTTTTTTTTTTTCCTGATTATGGCGTCTAATGTAGATGAGTTCATTCGCTTTCCATCAGAAGAACTGTTAGAATTATGTACTAAAGAACAGCTGTTGAAGGTTGCTGAACACTACAAGGTGGAAATTAGTGATAAACGTCTAAAAAATTCTATTAGGTTAATATTGAAGGCCAATTTGATGGAGAGTGGTATTCTGGATGTTACCACTGGGGCAGCCTCTGCTGAGGACACGTTGTCTCCCCCGATATGTTACAATGACCGCTCCATCGGTTAGTCATAGTAGTCTTCTTTTGAACAGCAGAAAGAACTGCTTCTGTTACAGCTAGAGCATGGACAAAGATCTAAAATGGAGTATGAACAAGCTAAAATGGAGCATGATCGTGTAAAATATGAAAGGGAATTGGAATTTAAACAGGATATGGAGCGTGCTAAAATCAAGCTGCAACAAGAGCGACTAGAGTTGGTTAGGGAAGGAAAGCTCTCGGGAGAGTTTGCTCTGGGAAGGTGACCCAGAGTTACCTAGGGGTCGTTCCTCTTTGGTCGTAATCCAGACACATTTGATATTGTTGGGAATTTACAGTTGTTGCCCCAGTTTAATGAAAAGGACCCGGAGACATTCTTTTCGTTGTTTGAGCGTGTTGCTGACGCTAGGAGTTGGCCTGATTCTGATCGCACTTTGATGTTGCAGTGTGTGCTGACTGGTAAAGCGCAAGAAGCATATTCAGCTCTTAGTGTAGCAGACAGTGTTAGTTATGAGAAGGTTAAAACGGCTGTGTTACAGAGTTATGAATTGGTCCCTGAGGCTTACCGCCAACGATTTAGAACTTTAAAAAGGGATGATCAGCAGACTCATGTTGAGTTTGCGCGAATATTATCTTCACAGTTCAATCGCTGGTGTTCCGCCTCTGCAGTTATGACTTTCCAAGGGCTGTGTGATCTGATTATGTTAGAACAATTTAAGGACACAATCCCTGATCGTATAGCGACGTTACATTAACGAACGAAAAATAAAGACTGTCGCTGAAGCTGCGGTTTTGGCAGATGAATATGTGTTGACTCACACACATTTTTTTGCAGAACCCCGTATTCGGGAGTGAGTGGGGGTGTTTGCAGAGATTTGGGCCTCGCTCGCCGAGATACTTCGGTTCCCGGGCAGAGTTTCATTCAACTGGGGTTGAGCCTGATACACGTGGTAAAACTGACTTTGGTCAAGAGTGTCACTACTGTCGAGAATTAGGTCATTGGAAAAATGAATGTCCGATTCTTAGGTCTAGGGGTAAATTCAGTACAGGTGCTTATGGTAAATCGAGGCCTATAGCGTTAGCAGCGCCTGTTCCACATCAGTTCACTCCTGACGCATTGTCTCATGCCCAGAGCCATGTGAAGGGCTATATTGATCCCAGTATTTACCTTTTGTTACGGAGGGTTTTGTGTCTATGGTAGGAAGTAAGAACCTAGTGCCAGTAAAGATCCTAAGAGATACAGGTGCCTCTGAATCATTTGTGTTGGAATCTGTGTTACCCTTCTCTGCGGAGACTGATTCGGGGGAATAGTGTTCCTAATTAGGGGAATAGGTTTGAACACTCTGTCAGTTCCATTGCATAAACTGATGTTGGATTGTGGACTGGTGAAAGGTGAGGTTGTTATGGGGGTGCGTCCTTCATTGCCTATTGAGGGTGTTGACGTGATCCTTGGAAATAACTTGGCTGGGGAGCGTGTGTGGCCTATCGTGTTTCCATCTTTAGCGGTTTCTACTAAGCCTTCAATTGTAGGGATTCCTGATGAGAGTGCGCAGAATTTCCCAGAGGTGTTTTCTCGCGTGTGCAGTGACGCTTTCTATGATCCCTGATGACTTGGTCACGGAACTGGCTAACGAGAATACCATAAAGAAGTCTGTTACTGTTTTCCCTGTTATCCCGTTATCCGTATCCCGCTCCGATTTAATCGAGGCGCAACGGGCTGACCCTACATTAGAAGAGTTGCGGGACCAAATTGTGCCTGTAGAACAGTTGGGAGATGTCGCACAGGGCTATTTTCTCCAAGAGGAGGTCCTGATGAGGAAGTGGATGTCTCATGGTAGTTGTTTTCTGGGGAGGCGATTAGTCAGGTTGTGGTACCAGTTAGGCTTCGTGAGTTGGTGCTGACAACTTCTCACAACGACGTTGCTGGGCATATGGGTGTGAGAAAAACCTACAATCGCATATTACGACATTTTTTTGGCCAAGATTAAAGAGGGATGTTTCTGATTTCATCAAAACTTGTCACACCTGTCAATTAACTGGTAAACCTAATCAAGCTATTAAGCCGGTACCACTGTTCCCTATTCCTGTACTCAGTAAACCTTTTGAGTATTTGATTATTGACTGTGTTGGTCCTCTGCCTCGTTCTAGAAAGGGTAGTAATTATTTGTTGACTGTGATGTGTCAGACCACTAGGTTTCCTGTTGCCTACCCTCTCCGGTCTATCACGACTAAGGCTGTGTTAAAAGCTTTGACTCAGTTTCTCTCACTGTTTGGAATCCCTAAGGTCATTCAAAGTGATCAAGGATCTAATTTCACCTCTAATCTCTTTGGACAGGTTCTCCAACAACTCCATATTAAACACAACTTGTCTAGCGCTTATCATGCCCAAAGTCAAGGAGCACTGGAACGTTTCCATCAAACACTAAGTCTTTGTTGAGAGCTTATTGTACTGAGATGGATAAGGATTGGGAGGAGGGGTTGCCTTGGTTACTGTTAGCTGCTAGGGAGGTTTCACAGGAGAGCACGGGTTTTAGCCCAAATGACCTAGTGTTTGGACATCGGGTGCGTGGGCTTTATCTGTTCTCCAGGATGACTGGAAGTCTCCCGAGCCTCCTCAGTCCCTGTTATCATATGTGGGTGATTTTCGGCGACGCTTGTATGCCGCTGGTGAAATGGCTAAAGAGGAGCTATCATCTTCACAGGACAGGATGAAGAGCATATATGATCGCCGAGCTGAGCCTCATCACTTTAGTCCAGGTGATCAGGTTCTGGCTCTGCTGCCAATTGTTGGTTCTCCTTTTCAAGCCAAGTTTCAAGGTTCATATACAGTGGTGCGCCAGTACACTGAGCAAAATTATCTAGTTGCCACTCCAGAACGGAGGAAAGCACACCAACTGTGCCATGTAAATTTGTTAAAACCCTATTATGCACGTTCCTCTGAGACTGAACAGGGGAGTCTACAGAGGACGGTAAGGCTGTTCTTTTGGCTGATATTGTTTATTCCCTGAGTTCTGGTCATGCTAGGTCTGTGCAGGAGCAGGAGGATGTTTCTGGTCCTGACGATTGCATACTGCAGGGTAGATTGAAAAATTCAGAGACACTGGAGATTGTAGATAGCCTTCTTACTCATCTACCTGTTGATGAGCGGAAAGAGAGGGTTGGTTTGATTCGGAGATTTCCAGGGTTGTTTTCGGATACACCTACACGTACAAACTTAATAGAACATGATATTGACATTGGAGATGCTGACCCCATTCGTCAACGGTTCTATAGAGTTTCTTCAGAGAAACTGCGTTGTCTGGATGCTGAGGTCAGGTACATGCTGGAGAGTAAAATAGCAGATCCTTCTTTCTCCAGTTGGGCTTCTCCCTGTATCTTGGGCAGTAAATCGGATGGAACAAATAGATTTTGTACGGACTACCGTAAGGTAACGATGTCACTGGGCCGGATTCATTTCCTCTTCCTCGGATGGAGGACTGCGTTGGTCAAGTCGGGCGCAGCTACGTTTGTGAGCAAATTTGACCTGTTAAAGGGGTATTGGCAGGTGCCACTGATGAGTAGGGCACGTGAAATCTCTGCCTTTATTACACCTTTTGGTCTGTACTCGTATTCGGTTATGAGTTTCGACTGCGTAATGCGCCTGCCACTTTTCAGCGATTTATGAACAGGGTTGTCTCTGGTCTGGCCGGTTGTGCTGTTTATCTGGACGATGTAGTGATATATGCAGATGCTTGGGAGGAGCATCTGTCCCGTATTCAGGCCTTGTTCGGACGTCTGGCTGCGGGTCGCCTCCACGATGAATTTGGCTGAATGTGAGTTTGCTCAGGCGACTGTTGTATACCTTGGAAAGGTGGTTGGGCAGGGTGACGTGCGCGCCTGTTCATGAATATTGATGTGACCGACCATTGTTTGATTTTGTCATGTTCTATCTTTCCTGTTTGTCCCCTCCTAGTCTTGTGTTCTTCTTTCCTCTTAAAGGTTGCTTCCTGTGTAAAGGTTGCTGAGGTCTGGAGAGGAGGATGATGGGTGGGGCAAGGGAGGGGGTGAACATGTACAATTTGTCGGTTTGGGGACGCAGGGGGCTGGTACGTTGGTCCGGGGGTCCTTGTTGGTCCCCGGTCTTATGGGGGGTGTGACGACCCTCCCACTCTGTCTGCCGTCTTCTCTCTTTGTTCTTGTTTCCTTGTTAGGATGCCGGTGGGCGGAGTTGGGAGGGTCGAAGTCAGCTACATGGGAAACACCTGGGCCGGGTGTGTCCCAGGATAAATGGACCTCTTCCACATTCATTAGAGAGACTCTCTCCAGGCAGATACTTTGATTTTGGTTGTGATATTTTTGTGGCCTTTTTGGGTTGTTTGCTTTGGCACTTATCAACACTTTTCTATATTACATTTATGCAAGCAAACACTCACTTACACTACTGATTACTGATTACACACCCCATCGTTATTTGATTTAGTTTACTTTAATTAATAAATATATACTTTGAGTACTCCTTGTCTCCACGTGTCTCCCTTTTGTTACGAACTTGAGCCGGTTCGTGACAACACATAGGGCCAGTTATACACACATAGGGCCAGTTATACACACATAGGGCCAGTTGTACACACATAGGGCCAGTTGTACACACATAGGGCCAGTTATATATAGGGCCAGTTATAAAAACATAGGGCCAGTTATGCACACATAGGGCAAGTTATACACACATAGGGCCAGGTATATATAGGGCCAGTTATACACACATAGGGCCAGTTATACACACATAGGTCCAGTTATACACACATAGTGCCAGTTATATATAGGGCCAGTTATACACACATAGGGCCAGTTATGCAAACATAGGGCCAGTTGTACACACATTGGGCCAGTTATATATAGGGCCAGTTATACACACATAGGGCCAGTTATACACACATTGGGCCAGTTATATATAGGGCCAGTTATACACACATAGCGCCAGTTATACACACATAGGGCCAGTTATATATAGGGCCAGTTATACACACATAGGGCCAGTTATACACACATAGGTCCAGTTATACACACATAGTGCCAGTTATATATAGGGCCAGTTATACACACATAGGGCCAGTTATGCAAACATAGGGCCAGTTGTACACACATTGGGCCAGTTATATATAGGGCCAGTTATACACACATAGGGCCAGTTATACACACATTGGGCCAGTTATATATAGGGCCAGTTATACACACATAGCGCCAGTTATACACACATAGGGCCAGTTATATATAGGGCCAGTTATACACACATAGGGCCAGTTATACACACATAGGGGCCAGTTATACACACATAGGGCCAGTTATATATAGGGCCAGTTATACACACATAGGGCCAGTTATACACACATAGGGCCAGTTATACACACATAGGGCCAGTTATATATATATGGCCAGTTATACACACATAGGGCCAGTTATACACACATAGGGCCAGTTATACACACATAGGGAAGGTTATACACACATAGGACCAGTTATGCACACATAGGGCCAGTTATACACACATATGGCCAGTTATGCACACATAGGGCCAGTTATGCAAACATAGACCAGTTATACACATATAGGGCCAGTTATACACACATAGGGCCAGTTATATATAGGGACAGTTATACACACATAGGGCCAGTTATGCACACATAGGGCCAGTTATACACACATAGGGCCAGTTATACACACATAGGGCCAGTTGTACACACATAGGGCCAGTTGTACACACATAGGGCCAGTTATATATAGGGCCAGTTATAAAAACATAGGGCCAGTTATGCACACATAGGGCAAGTTATACACACATAGGGCCAGGTATATATAGGGCCAGTTATACACACATAGGGCCAGTTATACACACATAGGTCCAGTTATACACACATAGTGCCAGTTATATATAGGGCCAGTTATACACACATAGGGCCAGTTATGCAAACATAGGGCCAGTTGTACACACATTGGGCCAGTTATATATAGGGCCAGTTATACACACATAGGGCCAGTTATACACACATTGGGCCAGTTATATATAGGGGCCAGTTATACACACATAAGCGCCAGTTATACACACATAGGGCCAGTTATATATGGGCCAGTTATACACACATAGGGCCAGTTATACACACATAGGGCCAGTTATACACACATAGGGCCAGTTATACACACATAGGGCCAGTTATACACACATAGGGCCAGTTATGCACACATATGGCCAGTTATACACACATAGGGCCAGTTATACACACATAGGGCCAGTTATACACACATAGGGCCAGTTATACACACATAGGGCCAGTTATACACACATAGGGCCAGTTATACACACATAGGGCCAGTTATACATACTGAGGGCCATTTATATATAGGGACAGTTATACACACATAGGGCCAGTTATACACACATAGGGCCAGTTATACACACATAGGGCCAGTTATACACACATAGGGCCAGTTATACACACATAGGGCCAGTAATACACACATAGGGCCAGTTATACACACATAGGGCCAGTTATACACACATAGGGCCAGTAATACACACATAGCGCCAGTTATACACACATAGGGCCAGTTATATATAGGGCCAGTTATACACACATAGGGCCAGTTATACACACATAGGGCCAGTTATACACACATAGGGCCAGTTATACACACATAGGGCCAGTTATACACACATAGGGCCAGTTATGCACACATATGGCCAGTTATACACACATAGGGCCAGTTATACACACATAGGGCCAGTTATACACACATAGGGCCAGTTATACACACATAGGGCCAGTTATACACACATAGGGCCAGTTATACACACATAGGGCCAGTTATACATACTGAGGGCCATTTATATATAGGACAAGTTATACACACATAGGGCCAGTTATACACACATAGGGCCAAGTTATACACACATAGGGCCAGTTATACACACATAGGGCCAGTTATACACACATAGGGCCAGTAATACACACATAGGGCCAGTTATACACATAGGGCAAGTTATACACACATAGGGCCAGTTATGCACACATAGGGGCCAGTTATACACACATAGGGCCAGTTATACACACATAGGGCCAGTAATACACACATAGGGCCAGTTATACACACATAGGGCCAGTTATACACACATAGGGCCAGTTATACACACATAGGGCCAGTTATACATACTGAGGGCCATTTATATATAGGGCCAGTTATACACACATAGGGCCAGTTATACACACTAGGGCCAGTTATACACACATAGGGCCAGTTATATATAGGGCCAGTTATACACACATAGGGCCAAGTTATACACATATAGGGCCAGTTATATATAGGGACAGTTATACACACATAGGGCCAGTTATGCACACATAGGGCCAGTTATACACACATAGGGCCAGTTATACACCAATAGGGCCAGTTGTACACACATAGGGCCAGTTGTACACACATAGGGCCAGTTATATATAGGGCCAGTTATAAAAACATAGGGCCAGTTATGCACACATAGGGCAAGTTATACACACATAGGGCCAGGTATATATGGGCCAGTTATACACACATAGGGCCAGTTATACACACATAGGTCCAGTTATACACACATAGTGCCAGTTATATATAGGGCCAGTTATACACACATAGGGCCAGTTATGCAAACATAGGGCCAGTTGTACACACATTGGGCCAGTTATATATAGGGCCAGTTATACACACATAGGGCCAGTTATACACACATTGGGCCAGTTATATATAGGGCCAGTTATACACACATAGCGCCAGTTATACACACATAGGGCCAGTTATATATAGGGCCAGTTATACACACATAGGGCCAGTTATACACACATAGGGCCAGTTATACACACATAGGGCCAGTTATACACACATAGGGCCAGTTATACACACATAGGGCCAGTTATGCACAACCATAGGGCCAGTTATACACACATAGGGCCAGTTATACACACATAGGGCCAGTTATACACACATAGGGCCAGTTATACACACATAAAGCCAGTTATACACACATAGGGCCAGTTATACACACATAGGGCCAGTTATACATACTGAGGGCCCATTTATATATAGGGACAGTTATACACACATAGGGCCAGTTATACACACATAGGGCCAGTTATACACACATAGGGCCAGTTATACACACATAGGGCCAGTTATACACACATAGGGCCAGTAATACACACATAGGGCCAGTTATACACACATAGGGCCAGTTATACACACATGGGCCAGTAATACACACATAGGCCAGTTATACACACATAGGGCCAGTTATATATAGGGCCAGTTATACACACATAGGGCCAGTTATACACACATAGGGCCAGTTATACACACATTTAGGGCCAGTTATACACACATAGGGCCAGTTATACACACATAGGGCCAGTTATGCACACATATGGCCAGTTATACACACATAGGGCCAGTTATACACACATAGGGCCAGTTATACACACATAGGGCCAGTTATACACACATAGGGCCAGTTATACACACATAGGGCCAGTTATACACACATAGGGCCAGTTATACATACTGAGGGGCCATTTATATATAGGACAGTTATACACACATAGGGCCAGTTATACACACATAGGGCCAGTTATACACATAGGGCCAGTTATACACACATAGGGCCAGTTATACACACATAGGGCCAGTAATACACACATAGGGCCAGTTATACACACATAGGGCAAGTTATACACATATAGGGCCAGTTATACACATAGGGCCAGTTATACACACATAGGGGCCAGTTATACACACATAGGGCCAGTTACACACATAGGGCCAGTTATACACACATAGGCCAGTTATACACACATAGGGCCAGTTATACACACATAGGGAAGGTTATACACACATAGGGACAGTTATGCACACATAGGGCCAGTTCATACACACATAGGGCCAGTTATAGCACACATAGGGCCAGTTATGCAAACATAGACCAGTTATACACATATAGGGCCAGTTATACACACATAGGGCCAGGTTATATATAGGGACAGTTATACACACATAGGGCCAGTTATACACATAGGGTCCAGTTATACACACATAGGGCCAGTTATACACACATAGGGCCAGTGCACACAAGGGCCAGTTGTACACACTAGGGCCAGTTATATATAGGGCCAGTTATAAAAACATAGGGCCAGTTATGCACATCATAGGGCAAGTTATACACACCATAGGGCCAGGTATATATAGGGCCAAGTTATGTACACACATAGGGCCAGTTATACACACATAGGTCCAGTTATACACACATAGTGCCAGTTATATATAGGCCAGTTATACACACATAGGGCCAGTTATGCAAACATAGGGCCAGTTGTACACACATTGGGCCAGTTATATATAGGGCCAGTTATACACACATAGGGCCAGTTATACACACATTGGGCCAGTTATATATAGGGCCAGTTATACACACATAGCGCCAGTTATACACACATAGGGCAGTTATATATAGGGCCAGTTATACACACATAGGGCCAGTTATACACACATGGCCATTATACACACATAGGGCCAGTTATACACACATAGGGCCAGTTATACACACATAGGGCCAGTTATACTATAGGGCCAGTTATACAAACATCGGGCCACTTATACACACATAGGCCAAGTTATACACACATAGGGCCAGTTATATATATGGCCAGTTATACACACATAGGGCCAGTTATACACTCACATAGGGCCAGTTATACACACATAGTGCCA
>NW_025538350.1:12500-20288 GCF_020615455.1 Coregonus clupeaformis | reverse complement strand
GAGAGAGAGAGAGAGAGAGAGAGAGAGAGAGAGAGAGAGAGAGAGAGAGAGAGAGAACAAATAGAGAGAGAGAGAGAGAGAGAGAGAGAGAGAGAGAGAGAGAACAAATAGAGAGAGAGAGAGAGAGAGAGAGAGAGAGAGAGAAAAAAATAGAGAGAGAGTACAGAGAGATAGAGAGAGAGAGAGAACAGAGAGAGAAATCTCTGTTAGGAAGGTCATCAGCTCTCACCCTACATTGCTTTTAGTCTCCCCCTCCCTCACCCACATGTGTCCCCCATCTTACATCCCTCTTCCTTCCCCCCGTCCATTAATAAAGTCTATACCATCAAAGGGGAAGGGAAGAGAGGAGGTGGGAAGAGGAGTGGGAGGTTGTCAAGGACAAATCTAAGGTGCGAGTTGCTTTCCTCTCCTTCGTCAAAATGCTGACACACACACACACACCATTCCTCGTCTAGGGATTTACCCTGAGACAGTCTAATGGGAGTCTGCCTGTGTGTGTGTGTGTGTGTGTGTGTGTGTGTGTGTGTGTGTGTGTGTGTGTGTGTAGTGCAGTGGTTCCCACCTTGATGGGATAAAATAATTCTGCTGCACCCCTAAAAATATCCCTATGAATTGATTTAGTGGTAATGACCTCCATCTCATCTGATCCACGCTGCAAACCATCTATTTTCTGTTTATAGATTAAATAGGGTTTATTTAGACTATTTTCATAGTGTCTTTATTCATTTGTTTGTTTCTAAGGTTGAAATCCGACGTATTTTCCAGGTACTGTATGTATGTATGTATGTATGTATGTATGTATGTATTGTGATGTCACGAGAGGCTGTGTCCTGGAGGGACGTTACATCCCCCTGAGGTGGCTGCAAACCCAGACAGCTATGGCTCCATCTGCTGGTATGGTCGGGAACTCCACCCCTCTATGGCCAATCTTCCCACGCAGCTGAAACAAATGAGGAGCTGATGAGCTGAAGGTTTGGGAAGGGAAGAGACACAGTCTCCAACCTGGGCTCTCTGGAGGACAAGAGTGCTGCACGTCCACTTCCATGAGGAATATAAGGATTTGGAGATACTTACCTTTGGGAAATACTCACCTTTGGATATATGCACCTGTGGAAATACGTGAGAGACATTTGGAAGGACTTTTTGCTGGGTTGGCCACTAGCTGCAACGTGGACTACAGTAAGGCTGGGGAAAAGTTATCTGAGCGAGTGAGAATTATGATTTTGGATGTGGAAGAGACATCCCTGAACTGTTAACCCTTAAAGAGCCACAAGAGAACAGAATTTTGTTATATTTTCGTTAATTTCCCAAGACCTATAATAAAATCCTTGTTTTGTTTGAACCTTGTCTCCTTGCACTACTTGAGCAATCCCGCTGAAAGCTGTGTAGCCTCTCGTGACGTCACAGATGGTGGAGAATACAGGCACGCTCAAGCGTTAATAGTGCATGTCAGAGGAGGATACCGAAGGTTTGATCACCCAGTTTTCCAAGTTGGCCGTAGGCTCCCCGCCGACTGAAATGGAGGACATATTGAAAGCCCTTGTTGCTGGCCAGCAAGCCCAGATGCAAGCAAACGTGGCTCTCTTGGAGGAGCAAAGAAAGCCAACCTTCTGAAGGCAGAGGAATTGCAGTTGCAGAGACAGAGGGTGGTCCAAAATACCCGCCCAATAAAGGCAAGTGACTTTATATCTAAGATGGGAGCTACCGATGACATTGAGGCATACCTGCATGCATTTGAGGCCACGGCCACTAGGGAAGCCTGGCCCAAGCAACAGTGGGTTGGTCTGTTAGCCCCCTTTCTAACCGGGGAATCGCTGAATGCTGTCCGGGACCTGGGCCCTGACCAGGTTACTGACTATGATGCCCTGAAGTCTGAGATCCTCAGCAGATATGGACTCACAAAGTTTGGTATGGCCCAGCGCTTTCACAGCTGGACCTTCCAACCAGACCAACCTCCTCGGGCGCAGATGCATGAACTTGTCCGAATCGCAAGGAAATGGCTGGATCCGCAGAGGAATACAGCAGCGGCGGTGGTGGAGGCCGTTGTGGTGGATCGGTACCTACGCGCCCCTGCCTTATGAGGCAAAAACGGTTCATCAGTCAACAGGCCTTGACCACGGCTGATCTGACCGTGGAAGCTGTGGAAAAGTACCAGGCCACAGCGGAGATGCTGAATGCTTCCCGAAAAGACCCCCAGGAGTGCGGCCCCACCACAAATGGGGAAGAACCCGTCCAAAGGGACCCCCAAGGTCTCGAACCCAGCCACGTCAGGACTTATCCCGGCTCCAGGGGGAGCCAGAAACCAGGCGGGTCCAAGAAGAGTACACCAGGAGGGGGAAACTCGACAGTGTTACCGGTGTGGGGAGATGGGACATATCTCCTGGCAGTGTGGGAAACCAGCCGATGAACCTATGCCCACTGCGGAGTCCTCCAGCTCAGCACCCACACACCGCTTTTACCTCGCTCTTGGGAGTCGTAGATGGCGGCCCAGATCGACCCCCCCACCTGCCCGGTAACTGTGAATCACCATGATGTGGAGGCCTTACTGGATTCTGGTAGCCGGGCCACCCTGGTGCGTAAGGATTTGGTGGGCCCAACGTGTCTGACCCCGGGGAAAGTCCTCCCAGTTTCCTGTGTCCATGGGGACACCAGAGAATACCCCATTACTGAACTTACAATGACCAGCACACGGGGAACCATACACACGACGGCGGGGGTGGTTGATTCCCTCCCCGTCCCTGTCCCTAATTGGACGAGACTGCCCAGCCTTTTACCCACTCTGGAGAGAGTCTCAGGAGAGGATAACCCGAGTACCTCGGAAACGGAGAGGCAAGACTCATCCTGGGAAGGCTCCGGTGCAATCCTCCGAATTACTCACTCCCGCCCGGGCTCTGATAGGGATGGCAGGTGACCAGACCGACACAGAGACGGAGCTACAGAATCTGGACAAAGAACTGTCTGGTCTGAAGGGGACCGCTGAGAGGTATCGTTTGTTAAAGCAACAGTTAGACATGAAGACAGAAGAGTTAGATATCCTCCAGGCTAAACTCAACAGAGCTCCTTCCATAAGCAACAGGAGGAGCTGGAGAGGCTGCGCAGGACCATCGAGGAGTGTGAGGAGACCCTGCGCAGTAGTAAGGAGGTCCAGAAGAAGGCAGAGGAGAAGTACAAGGTGTTGGAGAACAAGATGAAGAATGCGGAGGCAGAGAGAGAGAAGGAACTGAAAGCTGCTCAACAGAAGCTAAACTCTGCTAAAACCAAGGCTGATGCGTTCAGTAAGAAACTCAAGGAGAGACAACAGGAGGCTGAGTCCCTGGTCCTAGAGTTGGAGGAGTTGAAGAGAGAGCAGTCTGGCAAGCACCACGGCAATGCGGACGCCCTCTCCCGGCGTGATGCCTTCTTCGCTGCCTTTACCCGACGAGGACGTCGGTCCCGAGGAGGGGGATGTGTGATGTCACGAGAGGCTGTGTCCTGGAGGGACGTTACATCCCCTGAGGTGGCTGCAAACCCAGACAGCTATGGCTCCATCTGCTGGTATGGTCGGGAACTCCACCCCTCTATGGCCAATCTTCCCACGCAGCTGAAACAAATGAGGAGCTGATGAGCTGAAGGTTTGGGAAGGGAAGAGACACAGTCTCCAACCTGGGCTCTCTGGAGGACAAGAGTGCTGCACGTCCACTTCCATGAGGAATATAAGGATTTGGAGATACTTACCTTTGGGAAATACTCACCTTTGGATATATGCACCTGTGGAAATACGTGAGAGACATTTGGAAGGACTTTTTGCTGGGTTGGCCACTAGCTGCAACGTGGACTACAGTAAGGCTGGGGAAAAGTTATCTGAGCGAGTGAGAATTATGATTTTGGATGTGGAAGAGACATCCCTGAACTGTTAACCCTTAAAGAGCCACAAGAGAACAGAATTTTTGTTATATTTTCGTTAATTTCCCAAGACCTATAATAAAATCCTTGTTTTGTTTGAACCTTGTCTCCTTGCACTACTTGAGCAATCCCGCTGAAAGCTGTGTAGCCTCTCGTGACGTCACAGTATGTATGTATGTATGTATGTATGTATGTTTGTATATATCAGTACCAGTCAAAAGTTTTAGAACACCTACTGCTGAGGGGAGGATGGCTCATGATAATGACCGGAATGGAGTCACCGGAGTGATGCCATGATAATGACCGGAATGGAGTCAACGGAGTGATGCCATGATAATGACTGGAATGGAGTCAACGGAGTGATACCATGATAATGACTGGAATGGAGTCAACGGAGTGATACCATGATAATGACTGGAATGGAGTCAACGGAGTGATACCATTATTATGACTGGAATGGAGTCAACGGAGTGATGCCATGATAATGACTGGAATGGAGTCAACGGAGTGATACCATGATAATGACTGGAATGGAGTCAACGGAGTGATACCATGATAATGACTGGAATGGAGTCAACGGAGTGATACCATGATAATGACTGGAATGGAGTCAACGGAGTGATCCCATTATTATGACTGGAATGGAGTCAACGGAGTGATGCCATGATAATGACTGGAATGGAGTCAACGGAGTGATACCATTATTATGACTGGAATGGAGTCAACGGAGTGATGCCATGATAATGACTGGAATGGAGTCAACGGAGTGATACCATTATTATGACTGGAATGGAGTCAACGGAGTGATACCATGATAATGACTGGAATGGAGTCAACGGAGTGATGCCATGATAATGACTGGAATGGAGTCAACGGAGTGATGCCATGATAATGACTGGAATGGAGTCAACGGAGTGATGCCATGATAATGACTGGAATGGAGTCAACGGAGTGATACCATGATAATGACTGGAATGGAGTCAACGGAGTGATGCCATTATAATGACTGGAATGGAGTCAACGGAGTGATGCCATGATAATGACTGGAATGGAGTCAACGGAGTGATACCATTATAATGACTGGAATGGAGTCAACGGAGTGATACCATTATAATGACTGGAATGGAGGTCAACGGAGTGATACCATGATAATGACTGGAATGGAGTCAACGGAGTGATGCCATGATAATGACTGGAATGGAGTCAACGGAGTGATACCATTATAATGACTGGAATGGAGTCAACGGAGTGATGCCATTATAATGACTGGAATGGAGTCAACGGAGTGATGCCATGATAATGACTGGAATGGAGTCAACGGAGTGATGCCATGATAATGACTGGAATGGAGTCAACGGAGTGATACCATTATAATGACTGGAATGGAGTCAACGGAGTGATACCATGATAATGACTGGAATGGAGTCAACGGAGTGATGCCATGATAATGACTGGAATGGAGTCAACGGAGTGATACCATTATAATGACTGGAATGGAGTCAACGGAGTGATACCATTATAATGACTGGAATGGAGTCAACGGAGTGATACCATGATAATGACTGGAATGGAGTCAACGGAGTGATGCCATGATAATGACTGGAATGGAGTCAACGGAGTGATACCATGATAATGACTGGAATGGAGTCAACGGAGTGATACCATTATTATGACTGGAATGGAGTCAACGGAGTGATACCATGATAATGACTGGAATGGAGTCAACGGAGTGATACCATTATTATGACTGGAATGGAGTCAACGGAGTGATACCATGATAATGACTGGAATGGAGTCAACGGAGTGATACCATGATAATGACTGGAATGGAGTCAACGGAGTGATACCATTATTATGACTGGAATGGAGTCAACGGAGTGATACCATGATAATGACTGGAATGGAGTCAACGGAGTGATACCATGATAATGACTGGAATGGAGTCAACGGAGTGATACCATTATTATGACTGGAATGGAGTCAACGGAGTGATACCATGATAATGACTGGAATGGAGTCAACGGAGTGATACCATGATAATGACTGGAATGGAGTCAACGAGTGATACCATTATTATGACTGGAATGGAGTCAACGGAGTGATGCCATGATAATGACTGGAATGGAGTCAACGGAGTGATACCATTATTATGACTGGAATGGAGTCAACGGAGTGATACCATGATAATGACTGGAATGGAGTCAACGGAGTGATACCATTATAATGACTGGAATGGAGTCAACGGAGTGATGCCATGATAATGACTGGAAGGGAGTCAACGGAGTGATACCATGATAATGACTGGAATGGAGTCAACGGAGTGATACCATGATAATGACTGGAATGGAGTCAACGGAGTGATGCCATGATAATGACTGGAATGGAGTCAACGGAGTGATGCCATGATAATGACTGGAATGGAGTCAACGGAGTGATACCATGATAATGAGCCGTCCTCCCCTCAGCAGCCTCCACTGATACACATCTTTAAAAAATATATTTTCCTTTATTATTTTCCACTAACCCTACCACCTCTCCCCTAATTGGAGTAAACTAATGGACAACAACACTTAGGCTTCTACTTCCAGATTATACACACCTACTCATTATTATTTTTTTACTATTTTCTACATTGTAGAATAATAGTGAAGACATCAAAACTATGAAAGCTGTCATCAAGGCAAAGAGTGGCTACTTTGAAGAATCTCAAATATAAAATATATTTTGATTTGTTTAACACTTTCTTGGTTACTACATGATTCCATATGTGTTATTTCATAGTTTCGATGTCTTCAATATTATTCTACAATGTAGAAAAAATAGTACAAATAAAGAAAAACCCTTGAATGATTAGGTGTGTCCAAACTTGTGACTGGTACTGTATATTTACAAAAAATATATGGGTGATTGTAAATGATGCAGACAATTACATTGATGGAGGCTACAATCTATCTATTAAAGCTGATCTACCCCCTAAATAAAACATTTTTTAAAATAGGAGACAGGTTAGAGAAGGATTTTTAAGCCTTGAGACATGGATTGTGTTTGTGTACCATCCAGAGGGTGAATGGGCCAAGACAAAATATTTAAGTGCCTTTGAACGGGGTATTGGTAGCAGGTGCCAGACACACCGGTTTGTGTCAAGAACTGCAACGCTGCTGGGTTTTCTCACGCTCAGCATACCTATTTCACTGGAGCTATATATATTTAGCTTTCCTCCTCTCCACCCTCTCAGGGCTGGGCGTCTCAGGCTCTGCACACTCTTGGATTGCATCCTACCTGGCAGGCCGCTCCTATCCCCTCTGTGTCTGCACCACGTCCTCTCACTACTGGTGTCCCCCAGGGCTTGGTTCTAGATCCTCTCCTCTTCTCTCTATACACCAAGTCACTCAGCTCCGTCATATCCTCACATGGTCTCTCCTTTCATTGCTATGCGGACGACACTCAACTACTTTTCTCTCCCCCCCCTTCTGACACCCAGGTGGCGACACACATCTCTGCATGCCTGGCAGGCAGACATCTCAACTTGGATAATCGGCCCACCACCTCAAGCTCAACCTCAACAAGACAGAGCTGCTCTTCCTCCCGGGGGGAAGGCCTACCTGCTCCAAGACCTCTCCATTATGGTTGACAACACTACAGTGTCCCCCTCCCAGTGTTAAGGTGTGGCCCTGTAGAACACCCTGTCGTTCTCAGCAAAACATCAAAGCAGTGGACTCGCTCCTGCAGGTTCATGGGCTACAACATCCGTAGAGGACGACCTCACACAGGAAGTGGCGCAGGTCCTAATCCAGGCACTTGTCATCTCCCGCCTGGACTACTGCAACTCTCAGTTTGTCAAACCCCCTTGCAACTTATCCAGAAACGCTGAAGCCCGCCTTGTGTTCAACCTCCCCAAGTTCTCCC
>NW_025538350.1:0-7500 GCF_020615455.1 Coregonus clupeaformis | reverse complement strand
TGGTCTTTGTGGTTCAAATCAAATCGAATTTTATTTGTCACATGCACCGAATACAACAGGTGTATACCTTACCGTGAAATGCTTACTTACAAGCCCTTAACCAACAATGCAGTTAAGAAAAATAAGTGTAAAAAAGTATTTACTAAATAAACGGAGGAAAAAAAAATACAAAATACATGAATTAATATAATGTTAATAAATTAAAGAGCAACAGTAAAATAACAGAGGCTATGTACAGGGGGTACCGGTACAGAGTCAATGTGCGGGGGCACAGGTTAGTTGAGGTAATTGAGGTAATATATGTACATGTAGGTAGAGTTATTAAAGTGACTATGCATAGATAATAACAGAGAGTAGCAGCAGCTTAAAAGAGGGGGTGGGGTGGGGGGAGGGAGGGAGGGAGGGAACAGTGCAAATAGTCCGGGTAGCTATTTGATTAGCTGTTCAGGAGTCTTATGGCTTGGGGGTATAAGCTGTTAAGAAGCCTTTTGGATCTAGACTTGGTGCTCCGGTACCGCTTGCCGTGGTGGTAGCAGAGAGAACAGTCTATGACTAGGGTGGCTGGAGTCTTTGACAATTTGTAGGGCCTTCCTCTGACACCGCCTGGTATAGAGGTCCTGGATGGCAGGAAGCTTTGCCCCAGTGATGTACTGAGCCGTACGCACTACCCTCTGTAGTGCCTTGTGGTCGGAGACCGAGCAGTTGTCATACCAGGCGGTGATGCAACCAGTCAGGATGCTCTCGATGGTGCAGCTGTATAACTTTTTGAGGATCTGAGGACCCATGCCAAATATTTTCAGTCTCCTGAGAGGGGGAATAGGCGTTGTACGTGCCCTCTTCACGATTGTCTTGGTGTGGTTGAAACTGTGCTTGAAATTCACTACTCGATTGAGGGACCTTCCAGATAAATTGTGTCGGGTACAGAGATGGGCGCATTTTTTACTCCCTGAACTTATTTAGGGCTTGCCATAACAAAGGGGTTGAATTACTGATTGACTCAAGACATTTCAGCTTTTAAGTTTGTATTCATTTCTAAAATGTTCTACAAACAAAATTCCACTTGACATTATGGGGTATTGTGTGTGTAGATCAGTGACACAAAATCTCAACGGAATCCATTTTAAATTCAGGCTGTAAGACAACAACATGTGGAAAAAGTCAAGGGGTGTGAATACTTTCTGAAGACACTGTATACTCAACATTATATTATACTATACACTAAAACATATATTAATGTAATGGACTCAAGGAGGGTTTCCACAACTTTATGAAACTGAACAACTTCTAAGCTGTTGAGAAGAGGGAGAAAGAGAGAAGGAGAGAGAGAGAGAGAGAGAGAGAGAGAGAGAGAGAGAGAGAGAGAGAGAGAGAGAGAGAGAGAGAGAGAGAGAGAGAGAGAGAGAGAGAGAGAGAGAGAGAGAGAGAGAGAGAGAGAGAGGGAGAGACAGAGAGAGAGAGACAGAGAGAGAGAGAGAGACAGAGAGAGAGAGAGACAGAGAGAGAGAGAGAGAGAGAGGGCAGGGGCAGAGGATAGGGGGAGAGAGAGAGAAGGGAGAGAGGGAGAGAGAGGGAGGGAGAGAGAGAGAGAGGAGAGAGAGAGGAGAGAGGAGAGAGAGAAGAGGGAGAGAGAGGAGAAAGAGACCAGTGCAGTCTCTGTCACCATTAATAATGACTCCTGAACCCCTGAACCTAGACATCCCAGAAGACTATCTCTCTCTCCTCCTCTCCATGTGAGTGTAGCGTGTACCTTTAGAGTCGAGCGTCTCTATGCCCTGTGTGTATGCTGGGGCCTTCTGCTGGATGAAGTAGAGGATCTCTATACTGTTGGACATCCAGAAGAATACAACCTGCAGGTCTGGGATCAGATCACTGATGGACAGGAGAGACAGGGAGGCTGGGTCCTGACTGGAGAGAGGAGGGAGAGACAGGAGAGGAGAGAGGAGAGGAGAGAGGAGAGAGGGCAGAGGAGAGATAGAGAAGAGAGAGGAGAGGAGAGGGAGAGGGAGAGGAGAGGAGAGGAGAGGAGAGGAGAGGAGAGGAGAGGAGAGGAGAGGAGAGAGAGGAGAGGAGAGGGAGGAGAGGAGAGGAGGGGAGAGGAGGGAGGAGGAGAGGAGAGGAGAGGAGAGGAGGGAGAGAGGAGAGAGGGAGAGGAGAGAGAGGAGAGGAGAGGAGAGGAGAGGAGAGGAGAGGAGGAAGAGAGAGGGAGAGGAGAGAGAGAGAGGAGAGGAGAGGAGAGGAGAGGAGGGAGAGGAGAGGAGAGGAGAGGAGAGAGAGAGGAGAGGAGAGGAAGGAGGAGGAGGAGGAGAGGGAGAGGAGAGAGGGAGAGGAGGAGAGAAGAGGAGAGGGAGAGGGAGAGGGAGAGGAGAAGGAGAGGAGAAGGAGAGGGAGAGGAGAGAGGAGAGGAGAGGAGAGGAGAGGAGAGGAGAGAGAGGAGAGGAGAGAGAGGAGAGGAGAGAGGAGAGGAGAGAGGAGAGGAGAGGGAGAGGAGAAGGAGGAGAGGAGAGGGAGAGGGAGAGGAGAGGAGAGAGAGGAGAGGGAGAGGAGAGGAGAGGAGGGAGGAGAGGGAGGAGAGGAGAGGGAGAGGAAGAGAGGAGAGGAGAGAGGAAGAGGAGAGAGAGACAGGAGAGGAGGAGAGGAGAGGAGAGAGAGAGAGGAGAGGGGGAGAGGGAGGAGAGAGGAGAGGAGAGAGAGAGAGGAGAGGAGGTAGAGAGAGGAGAGGAGAGGAGAGAGGAGAGGAGAGGAGAGGAGAGGAGAGGAGAGAGGAGAGGAGGAGAGGAGAGGAGAGGAGAGGAGGGAGGAGGAGAGGGAGGAGAGGAGGGGAGGAGAGGAGAGAGGCAGGAGAGAAGGAGAGAGAGACAGGAGAGGAGGCTAGAGAGGAGGAGAGGGAGAGGAGAGGAGAGAGAGAGGAGAGGAGAGGAGAGGAGAGGGAGAGGAGAGGAGAGGAGGAGGAGAGGGAGAGGGAGAGGAGAGGAGAGAGAGAGAGAGCAAGAGGAGAGGAGAGGGGAAAGAGAGGAAGAGGAGAGAGGCGAGAGAGAGAGAGAGAGGGAGAGAGGGGGAGGAGAGAGAGAGAGAGAGAGAGAGAGAGAGAGAGAGAGAGAGAGAGAGAGAGAGAGGGAGAGAGAGAGGGAGAGGAGAGAGGACAGAGAGAGAGGGGATGGGGGGGGTCACACACACCCACAGTACTACAAGACAGAATATGATACTCACTGCTGAGCTTGCTTCTGTGCCAACTCCTTTGTCTTCTCCTGTAACACACACACACACACACTGCAATTAGAAGCTCATCAAAGTTTTACAGTGCGCGTAGTGGATCTTACGCTCCAACAGAAAACTCTCTCTCTAACTAGATCTCTCTCAGCTCTCTGTAACCTCACACATAAACACACAAATGGAAAACAATAATGCCTTCTAGCTTTTTTTCCTAGACACTGTGCTTCTGCTTCTGCCTCTGCATTGCTGGCTCTTTGGGGTTTGAGGCTGGGTATCTGTAAAGCACTTAGTGACAACTGCTGATGTAAAAAAAAGGGCTTTAAAAATTGTGATTTGAAACATTTTGAATAAATTATGATAAAGTTAAATGATGTATTTTATTTTGAGATGTGGATGCTTCCTGTGTACTGATCGCCCTTCTGACCTCTAAATGAGATCTGCATAATTAATCAGCGTACTAATCGGACAAAAAGACCCCCAACAATCATTAAAACCATGACATCATTAGTTTACCTGATTACAACAGACTTGGGATGCGCTCCGCAAATGGCACCCTAATCCCCTATATAGGGCACTACAACCAGAGAATGGCACCCTATTCCCTATATAGTGCACTACTTTAGACGTAAATGGCACCCTATTCCCA
Organism: Coregonus clupeaformis; assembly: GCF_020615455.1. NCBI lineage: Eukaryota > Metazoa > Chordata > Actinopteri > Salmoniformes > Salmonidae > Coregonus > Coregonus clupeaformis. Next base: position 3,644 of record NW_025538350.1, on the reverse strand, counting down.
ATAGGGCACTGCTTTAGACCAGAGAATGGCACCCTATTCCCTATATAGGGCACTACTTTAGACCAGAGAATGGCACCCTATTCCCCCTATATAGTGCACTACTTTAGACGAGAGAGAATGGCACCCCATTCCCTATATAGGCACTACTTTTAGACCAGAGCACCCTATTCCCTATATAGTGCAATACTTTAGACCAGAGAATGGCACCCTATTCCCAGTATAGGGCACCACTTTAGACCAGAGAATGGCACCCTATTCCTATATAGTGCACTACTTAAGACCAGAGAGAATGGCACCCTATTCCTATATAGTGCACTACTTTAGACAAGAGAATGGCACTCTGTTCCCCCTTATAGGCACTACTTTAGACCAGAGAATGAGCACCCCTATTCCCCTAGTATAGTGCACCACTTTAGACCAGAGAATTGGCACCCTATTCCCTATATAGTGCAATTACTTTTAGACCAGAGAATGGCACTCTATTCTCCTATAGTGCACTACTTCAGACCAGAGCACCCTATTCCCTATATAGGGCACTACTTTAGACCAGAGAATGGCACCCTATTCCCTATATAGACTACTTAGACCAGAGAATGGCAACCCTATTCCCCTATATGGGCACTACTTTAGACCAGAGAATGGCAACCTATTCCCTATGTTAGTGCAATACTTTAGACCAGAGAATGGCACCCTATTCCCTATATAGTGCACTACTTTAGACCAGAGAAATGGCACCCTATTCCCCTGTATAGGTGCACTACTTTAGACCAGAGAAATGGCACTCTATTCCCTATATAGTGCACTACTTTAGACCAGAGAATGGCACCCTATTCCCCTATGTGAAAAAAGTGCACTACTTTATACTCCCAGAGAATGGCTACTCTATTCCCTATATATAGTGCAACTACTTTAGACCAGAGAATGGCAGACCCAATTCCCTGTACAGTGCACTACTTTAGACCTGGCCCACTGAACCTCTGCATCCGACTGCAACAGTATACACAGTCACCACTGCTGCTGCTAGCTGCTAGCTGGGACTAACACCGTAGGGGTGACTATAAGACAGGAGAGAAGGCTGCCGTAGGCTCACTAACACCGTAGGTGACTATAAGACAGGAGAGAAGGCTGCTGCTAGCTGACTAACACCGTAGGTAACTTATAAGACAGGAGAGAAGTGGCTGCTGCTAGCTGACTACCACCGTAGGTGATATAAGCACAGGAGAGAAGCTGCAAAGTGCTAGCTGGGACTAACACCGTAGGTGACTATAAGACAGGAGAGAAAGGCTGCTGCAACTGACCAACACCGTAGGTGACTATAAGACAGGAGAGAAAGTGCTGCAAGCTAGCTGCTAGCTGACTAACACCGTAGGGGCCATAAGACAGGAGAGAAGGCTGCTGCGAGCTGACCAACACCGTAGGTGCACTATAAGACAGGAGAGAAGGCTGCTGCAAGTAGCTGACTAACACCGTAGGGTGACTATAAGACAGGAGAGAAGGCCGCTGCTAGCTGACTAACACCGGAGGTGACTATAAGACAGGAGGAGAAGGCTGCTGCTAGCTGCTAGCTGACTAACACCGTGAGGTGACTATAAGACAGGAGAGAACTGCATGCACACTGACTAACACCGTAGAGTGACTATAAGACAGGAGAGAAGGCCGCACCTAGCGACTAACACCGTAGGTGACTATAAGACAGGAGAGAAGGCTGCTGCTAGCTGACTAACACCGTAGGTAACTTATAAGACAGGGAGAGAAGGCTGCGTGCTAGCTGCTAGCTCACCAACACCGTAGGTGACTATAAGACAGGAGAGAAGGCTAAGCTGCTAGCTGCTAGGCTCACTAACACCGTAGGTGACTATAAGACAGGGAGAGAAGGCCGCTGCTAGCTGACTAACACCGTAGGTGACTATAAGACAGGAGAGAAGGCTGCTGCTAGCTGCTAGCTGACTAACACCGTAGGGTGACTATAAGACAGGAGAGAAGGCTGCTGCTAGCTGACTAACACTGTAGGTGACTATAAGACAGGAGAGAAGGCTGGGTTGCTAGCTGACTAACACCGTAGGTGACTATAAGACAGGAGAGAAGGCTCTCAGAAGACTGATAACACCGTAGGTGACTATAAGACAGGAGAGAAGGCTGCAGCTAGCTGCTACTGACTAACACCGATAGGTGACTATAAGACAAGAGAGAAGGCTGCTGCTAGCTGCTAGCTGACTAACACCGTAGGTGACTATAGGTGACAGGAGAGAAGGCTGCTGCTAGCTGCTAGCTGACTAACACCGTAGGGTGACTGTAAGACAGGAGAGAAGGCTGCTGCTACTGACCAACAACCGAGGGGTGACTACAAGACAGGGAGAGAAGGCGCTCTACTGACCAACACCGCAGAGGGTGACTATAAGACAGGAGAGAAGGCTGCTGCTAGCTGCTAGCTGACTAACACCGTGAGGCGACTATAAGACAGGAGAGAAGGCTGCTGCTAGCTGCTAGCTGACTAACACCGTGAGGTGACTATAAGACAGGAGAGAAGGCTGCTGCAAGCTGCTAGCTGACTAACACCGCGAGGCGACTATAAGACAGGAGAGAAGGCTGGCTGCTAGCTGACTAACACCGTGAGGGTGACTATAAGACAGGAGAGAAGGCTGCTGCTAGCTGCTAGCTGACTAACACCGTAGGTGACTATAAGACAGGAGAGAAGGCTGCTGCTAGCTGCGTTAGCTGACTTAACACCCCGTAGGGTGACTATAAGACAGGGAGAGAGAAGGCTGTCTAGCTGACCACAACACCGTAGGGTGACTATAAGACAGGAGGAAAGAAGGCTGCTGCTACTGACTAACACCGTAGGTGACTATAAGACAGGAGAGAAAGTGGCCGTAGCTGACTAACACCGTAGAGGTGATATAAGACAGGGGGAGAAGGCTGCTGCTAGCTGACTAACACCGTAGGTACTATAATGATAGGAGAGAAGGCTGCTGCAGCTGACTAACACCGTAGGTGACTACAAGAGAGAGAGAGAAGCTCTGCAGCTGACTAACACCGTAGGGTGACTATAAGACAGGAGAGAAGGCTAGAGCTGACTAACACCGTAGGAGACTATAAGACAGGGAGAGAAGGCTGCAGCTAGCTGCTAGCTGACCAACACCGGAGGTGAGCATAAGACAGGAGAGAAGGCTGCTGCAAGCTGGCTGACTAACACCGTGAGGGTGACTATGGGGGAGGAGAGAAGGCTGCTGCAGCTGGACTAAACCGGGTAGGGTAGAAACTATAAGACAGGAGAGAAGGCTAGCTGCTATCTGACTAACACCGTAGGTGACTATAAGACAGGAGAGAAGGCTGCTGCTAGCTGACTAACACCGTGAGGTGACTAATAAGACAGGAGAGAAGGCTGCTGCTAGCTGCTAGCTGACTAACACCGTAGGTGACTATAAGACAGATGAGAGAGGGCTGCTGCTAGCTGACCAACACCGTAGGTGACTGTAAGAGAGGAGAGAAGGCCATGCTAGGCTAGCTGACTAACACCGTGAGAGGTGACTATAAGACAGGAGAGAAGGCTGCTCAATAATACCAACACCGTAGGTGACTATAAGACAGGAGAGAAGGCTGCTAAGCTGCTTAGCTGACTAACACCGTAGGTGACTATAAGACAG
>NW_025538349.1:0-20286 GCF_020615455.1 Coregonus clupeaformis | reverse complement strand
CCTGTTAATAATGCATTCAGGTGACTCCTCATGAAGCTGGTTGAAGAGTCCAAGAAGTGTGCAAAGCTGTCATCAAAGGCAAAAACTGTCATCAAGGCAAATATAACATATTTTGATTTGTTTAACACTTTTATTACTTCGCTGATTCCATATTGTTTTATTTCATAGTTTTGATGTCTTCTTCACTATTATTCTACAATTAAAAAAATATTAAAAATAAAGAAAAACCCTCTGAGATGAGTAGTCAATCAAATGTATTTATAAAAGCCCCTTTTACATCAGCAGATGTCACAGAAGTACTAATTTCCACCTTTTTAAGTTTACTATTTGATACCACATGGGTTAGAGCTACTTGTTGAGTACCCAACTCCTTCTGGTCTCATTAAACCACTCTCTCTTTCACATTGAAAGCACCAAATCTAAAGCTCTACCCTTAACCAGTGTACCTCAAAACTATAATAATTCATCTTGAATTTCCCTCCAACTGCTGTAGAAAAGATTTTAACGATGTGTTTTCATGTGTTCCAAGGCTCCAGAGGGAATTCCTGCTCTATTTCTTGAGAAGTAAGGCCAAAACACCAGTCAACATTTGGTCAACACTTCACGATATTAGTACCCGCTGGACGCACTGCAGAAGTTTATTACTAATGAGTGAGTGATATTACTATATTATGCTAGAAAATAATTTTATCCACTGACAGTTCCAAAAATTAATTTTTTTTCTCTTCGCGGTTTCTTATTTTCTGTAAAAATAACTCAAAAATTAATTACATTAAAATTTTCATTTTAAAGTGTGTTTGCATGTGTGACTTTGTGTGTACAGTTGATTACAGTTGCTTCTCTTTTGAGGTAACAAGCATATACAGAAAACCAAGCTACTTTCCATAGCCAGCTGTCAAGTCCAGGATGACTATTACAAGCGGCTCTCCAAATAAAGCCTATAATGTGTTGGCAGCCCCTCATTCGCACACAGCATTTGAAGCGAAGATAATATTTTCATTTAAATGGTTTCCCGGCTGGGCCAAAGCTCAAGCGTTGGTTGAACTTCTTCTCATTCATCTATACTTCAATTACCTCACCCAAAAAACTTGTCATAAACGAGGGCCACTTAAGCAGTTAACATAAAAAGGTCAATACAACGTTTTTATCTCAATATCCATCATTTCTAAATAACAATAAATACTTTGTGATTGTTTTCAATTTAAAATTGTCAAAAAAAAAAGTTTACTTTTTTGTCAAAGCAATTTCTCAAGCAAGAACTTTGCTGGATTGGTCTGAGTGGGAGAACTGACTTTGTAGAGGTTTACCTTTTCCTCTTACTATATCTAACTAATTTCCCCTGGTGTGCGTCACCAGGCAGCCCACCACCAAAAGGCAGAGATGTCAGACAGTCTTTTCAAACAGCTCTTACACTAAAGAGAGCATTATCTACTTTTTCAGCATTTTCCCTCTTAATATCTATATTAAAGCTTACATTTATCTCACTGGCTCTTTAAGGATAGAGATGGTCTGTATTTTTATTTCCTCCAGTTGAAACGTTCTCATTTACACTTATGTTGCTATGTACAATATGTGAGATTTGCATAGAAGTGATTTATATACTCCAGTAGGTTTTGGCGGCAATATTAGTGAGACCAGCCAACAAAGCGTACAGGTCACAGTGGTGGGTAGTGTATGGAACTTTGGTGACAAAGCGGATCACTGTATACTCATCCAATTCAGTAGAAGTGTTGGAGGCTATTTTTTAAGCAACCTTCGCCGAAGTCAATCTGTTAGTCCAATTTTGCCGAGGGCATGTTTGGCAGCATAGTGAAGAGGAGGCTTTGTTTTGCGAAATAGGAAGCAGATTCTGGATTTTAACTTTGGATTGGAGATTCTTAATGTGAGTCTGGAAGTTGTTTACAGTCTAGCAGACACCTAGTATTTGTAGTTTGTCCAACATGCTCTAGGTCGGACCCGTTGAGTGGTGATTCTAGTGAGCGGGCGGGTTACTAGCAGCGTTCGATTAAAGAGCATGCATTTAGTTTTTCCTAAGCCCGGTCTCATTAAGGCATGACAACAGAGAGATGGTTTGAACACAGATTCACCCCTGTCTGAACACAGCTCAATCAATCTCTTCTCGTAATATCCCATACTTCCCTAAACTTCTCAAAAGGGCCACAACTCATAGTCAACAGAAGGGGGCAGAAACTGAGAATGTCAGGCAGTAGCTCAGTGAATTAGAATCTTTTCGGATTGTTTTGTTTGTTGCCCGGAACCTTGGTTTCAGGATTCCAGTTTCTCATATTCGAGAAGTGTGCCAATGTGATACTATTATTGGATGCTGGTGATATATATAATTCGAGCATCATCCTACATGCCTTCACAGTACTTCGTTACAGAGTTTTGTTATACGATTTTAATAGCATGTAGGTTTCTCCAATTTCTTCTGTACATTCCAGTCAGAGCTTGATAAATTGACATCATGGTACATTTGACAAACTACTGACTGCGTTGTCAAATTTACATAGAAATCTTCACTTAACCAACCAACTATATCCCATTTTTGTCATTTAGCCCTCTTATCCAGAACAACTTTACAGTTAGTGAAATTGCATACATTACAATATTTTCATTTTTTTCATACTACCCCATAATTACCCACATGACAAGTTCATTTCATGCTCTACCAACCATACACCATTCCCTCCTACCCTAGGCCAATTGTGCGCCGCCCATAGGTCTCCCGTCGTGGCTTCTCTACAACAAACTGATTACAGATCTCTTATTTTCTGATCAGTGCCTTAAACCACTGCGCCACTCATACTGATAGCTTCTCTATAACAACACTGAATATGTTTCTGTCAATATCCTTTCTGCTAACTTGCAACTTGTATATCCGTTCACTGTGTTGTCTGTCAATTTCTCCTTCAGTTTTGTTTGAAGTTGCCCACTGTCTTTTCTCTCTAACCTGATTTCCCACATTGCCAAAAGTAAGTATTCTGCTTATCTTTTATATCATAAATTCTTGCTGTTGACACCATGCTATCAATGCAAATAGAGACTGTCACACACTTTTCCCTAGCCCAGACTAACACATTAAACATGGGCCTATCTCCTCCGGCCTTGAGCTGCCTGTTTTCGATGGGTAGGCTGACCGACGATGTCATGAATTCAGTCATTTTCCTACGAGAAGACAACTCTTGGCAGCCTAGGAAGACCAATGTGCTATAACCAGAACATTCACTAATGATATGATATTGCTAATCTTTTCCTCTGACTTCTTATATCCATACGCTCAACTTTTCTACTAAAATATACATCCCCTTTTATACTGTTCAATGTCATTTTCCTATTTCCCATCAATTTTTTAACTGTCTTACCTTTGTAAACAATGTAAATAAAAGTTATTTTTATCTCAATATTTCTTTTTTTTTTTCTTTTTTTTGTAAAAGTTTTTTTTATAAACGACCATTTTAAATCTCTCATACTTAATACTTGCATCCCTAGCTCCGCATCTACACCATTTGAGATAGATTACATTCTCTCTCATTTATACTGCTTCATTAAACACATTCCGGGCATCTTTAAACCTCGATTTTTTGTTCAGTTGGCACTTCGATTAACCTATTCAACATCTGACTACAGGTGTCAATTAATTCCCACCTATTACAATGAAAATCCTCATCTCTCCCCATTGCCCAATTGAATTACCTCCATCTCTTTTGCGACTCCTGTCTCCCCGCTACAAAATTTGCTTACATTCATGCAACTTCCATTATTGGTTTTTATTGAAATATTTCGTAAAATTTAGGCCCCTTATCTTAACTGATGTAGAAAAAACTCCAGAATCTCATTTTCTACTTTTCGTCAAAAGTTTCCATGTAGCCTATTAATCTTACGTGCATCTGAGTAAATAACCCCGTCTCAAAAAAAAATATTGACCTCTGCCTGTACTATCCTAACACTAAACTCACTCCACATTCGCGCTTTAATCAGCTACCTGTCCTAACCTACTGTAGCCCACCACTTTTTGTTCCTTGTTACATCAATAATAAACCAAAATGTCAGGTTCTTTCCTCACTTTCTTTCACCCTCCGCTGATAATCCGTAGGCTGGTCCCTTATTGAATGTAAGTCATCTTTGTTTCAGATTTAAAAGTCTATATCCCTTCTATAAAGTAGCGAGAAAGATTCCTTTCAGTTACTTTGTATCACTCAATAGCACTACTTCGATTCATATCATTTAAATCCGCGCAAATAGGTGTTGTGTAGGTATCGCAGTGGCGGAATCCGACTCTAAACTCTCCGCTTCCAATACAGCACTTCCAGAGGCCAATCACAGAGCGGAATCTACATACCCATTCCTCATTGTTGGAGCTGCTACTGTTGCACATTTATTGGCAGTGACTTATACCGTCAGTTCAGCAAGAACAATACTACACATTATCTATTAATACTGAGCATTTGGTTTTGACATGAAAATATCCTCTCTAATATGCTGTCTACACATTTCATTATTCAAATAAAAAGACGCAATTACTTTTATAATTATACATTTATTTTTTGGTGATCTTTACTATTAAATAACTGTTTTAATTCCCTATAACAAGCCTACGTTGATCAACCTGATCTGGTTCCTCTCGCCACAGATTGCGATAGGGTGGCAGGATCTTTAAAGCAATGGGCTGCAGGAACTGAAAGGTCATTGGTTTGAATCCCTGGGCGCGACTAGTGAAAATCTGTGCAAGTTCCTTACCACACTTAACTGCTCTAATAAAACATCTATTAAATCACTGAAGATATCAATTAAATCTTGGTTGCTGATGCATTTTATTGGTGTAATAGAGATTTTCTCCATACTAACAGCCAAGCTGCTACTACACTGTTCAAATCAAATCAAATTTTTCCACCTGTCAATCGTGTAACCTTACAGTAAATTTCCACCCTTACAAAATTCTTTATTTTTTTAAAAAGTTTAATAAAATATAAAATTTATTAGACACATAAAATAAAATATAGATATTGGTGTTTTCTGGGGATATATACCCAGGGGTGGGAGGATATATAGAGGTAGGGGGGCTCTATACAGGGCAGGGGATTCTATGGGGTAGGGAGGATATATTAGTTATTTTAGGGTTTTTTCGTTGTGGTTTTATAGTTATATTGTAGGGAGTATATATAGGGGGATTATACGGGTAGGGGGGATATTCAGGGTGAGGAGCCTCTTCGGGGGTAGGGTATATCATAGGTATTCTGCAGGGTAGGGGTTTTTCTCTATTAGTGAGGATATATACAGGGGTGAGGAGGATTACGGGGTAGGTATATGGGGTGGAGCTATAAATATATATATATTTATGGGTAGGTTTAAGATGGGAGGATTTGGGTGTTTGATTTTTCCGGTTTGTTGTATATATATATACAGTGGTTTCGGTGGAAGGCTATATATACAGGGGTAGGAGTATATACAGGATGGATTATGGGTAGGAGTATATCGGTAGGGCTATATATATATCACAGGGGGTAGGGAGGCTTATACAGGGGTAGGGAGGCTATATGCAGGGGTAGCAGGCTATATACAGGGGTGGGGAGGATATATCAGGGTAGGAATTATCATAGGGAGGATATATATAACCCAGGGGTAGAGTATATACCCAGGGGTAGGGAGGTATTGGTGGGGATATGAGTAGGGGGTTATATATATATATGCGGGGTGGAGGCTATATACAGGGTGGGGAGGATATATATATATATATATATAAAACAGGGTGGGAGGCTATATCTAGGAGGCTTATCGGTGGGCTATATGGATGGGTTTTATCGGTAGGGAGGCTTTACGGGGTAGGGAGGCTATATACAGGCGTAGGGAGGATATATACAGGGGTAGGAGCTATATATATATATACCCAGGAGTGCTATTCGGATAATATATATATTCGGGGTGGGCTATATACTGGGAGCTTATCCTTTTTATATTATATACGGGGTGTTATACGGGGTAGGGAGGATATATATACCAGATGGGCATTCATGGAGGCTTATACAGGTGGATATATACAGGGTGGGGATATATATATATAAACAGGGTAGGAGGCTATATGCAGGTGGGTTATATATATCAGTATTATACGGTAGGGGCTATATGCAGGTCTTAATATATATATATATACGGGTAATATCAGGGTAGGAGGCTATATGGGAGTCGGATATATCTAGGACTATATATCTTCGAGTAAGGATTATCAGGGATGTTTTATACGGTAGGGGCTATATCCAGGGTGAGCTATTGGGGCTAGGGGCTATATATATCAGGGGTAGGTTTGTGGATATATATATCGTGCTTTTTACCTGGAGGCTATATAGGGGGTAGGGAGGCTATATATATATACACAGGGTGGAGGGCTATATGCGGGGGTAGGAGGCTATATGCAGGGTGGAATATATATATATACCTTATATAAGTAGGGCTATATATCATACACAGGGGGTAGGAGGCTATATACTGGGTTTATCAGGGGTAGGGAGGATATTGGGGTGGATTATATTTCCGGGTAGGGGCTTTGTAGGATTTTTATCTGGGGATATTGGGGGGTTTTATAGTAGATTTCGTTATATTTATTACACAGTTAAGCTTTAGGATATTTCCAGGGTGAGGAGGCTATATAGCAGGGGTAGAGGCTATATACGGGGTAGGGGAGGATATATACAGGGGTAGGAGATATATATATCGGTGGAGCTATTGTGATTTAGGGGTAGGGAGATTTTATAACCGGTAGGAGCTTCGGGTAGGGGAGGATATATATATACACAGGGGATAGGGAGGTATATACGGGGTAGGGAGGATATATCGGGGTGGGGGTTATATACACGGGTGGGGGCTATATACAGGGTAGGGAATATATATATATATATTATGGGGTACTTATGGGGTTGGATATTCCGGGGGCTTATATACAGGTGGAGCTATATATATCCAGGGGTCGGAGGCTTATCAGTGGCTTATATATATACGGTAGGTATTCGTAGGGCTTATATATATATCCGGGGTAGGGTTTGTGCTTATATATATACACGGGGTGGGAGTATATTGGGTATTATTTCATGGGGGCTATATACTTAGCTTTTCCGGGTGGGAGGCTATATACGGGTGGATATATATATATACAGGGGTAGGGCTTATAAGGTGAGGGAGGCTTAGGGTAGGTATTCGGTAGGGAGGATCTATATCTCAGGGAGTAGGAGGCTCTCTCGGGGTAGGGAGTACTGATTTTACCAGGGTGGCTTATGTGGGTTTTTGGGCTTATACGGGTAGGGAGGCTATTAAGTAGGGAGGATTATCGGGGTAGGGTCTACTCTATACACTGGGAGGCTATATACAGGGTGGAATATATATATATATAAACAGGGATAGGGAGGCTATATACAGGGATAGGGGGGGTATAATATTAATAATTTCATTTTGTAGGCGCTCTTATCAGAGCACTTCGAAACTGTTGTCCCCTTGCTCAAGGAGCACATCATTTTTTCACCCTAATCCTCAGATTACCCTTTGATTTACTGTCACACGCTCTTAACCACTAAAGCTACCTGCCGCAATAGATATATATATACACACGGTTAGGGGTATATCCAGGGTGGCTATATATACAGACCGAGGCTAGGAGGCTTATCAGGGTAGAGGCTATATTTCCGGTGACTATTACGGGGTGGCTTTTTTACACGGGGTGGGGCTATATGCAGGGGTGGACTATTATATATACACTGGCTTTGTATTTATATATAACACGGTGGTATTGGGTAGGGGGCTACATATATATCGGGCTTTGTGGGTATATATGTGGGGCTTTATGGATTTGACAGGGTAATTTAGCTATATATATACACGGGGAGAGCTATATACAGGGTAGGGAGGCTATATACGGGTTAGAGGCTATATGCAGGGATGGGGAGGCTATATACGGGGTAGGGAGATTATATATATATACGGGGTAGGGAGGCTATCATACAGGGGTAGGGAGGCTATATACGGGGGGATATACAGGGGTGGGGATATTGCGGGGTAGGGGGGATATATGCAGGGGTAGGGAGGATATATCGGGGTATGAGGATATATACAGGGGTAGGGAGATATTGCAGGTCTATTAGGGGTTTTGTTTATATCTGGTATTGTTATTCGGGTAGGGAGGCTTATACGGTGGGCTATATGCAGGGGTAGGGGGGGCCTATATACAGGGGTAGGGAGGATATTCAGGGGTAGGCTATATATATCGGGGTGGGGTTATGCCGGGTAGGAGGATTTCAGGGTGGTTATTATTATGGTCTTATCGGGGTGGGCTATATGCAGGGAGTAGGAGGCTATATACAGGGGTAGGAGGTATTAGGGGTAGGGGATATTTTTTCGATGGGATATATTAGGGATATTACTCCAGGATGGTATATATTCGGTAGGAGGTATATGCAGGATGGGTATTGGTGGGGGATATATACAGGGATGGGGAGGATATATATGCAGGGATGGGAGGATTATATTCGGGATGGGGGATTTATATATACAGGATGGGAGGATATTATATTCGGGTGAATTTTTTCGGTGGGGATTTTCGGTGGGGTATTCAGGGTGGTATTTTTTGGATATATATTTACTTTTTTTTATTTTATTATTAGGTGGTTTTGGATTATAGGGAGTGGTATACTTTTTTTTTGGTATTTTTGGGTGGTTTTGAGGATATATACAGGGATGAGTTCCAGGGGTAGGGAGGGTATATACAGGGATAGGAATATATACTATACAGTGGAGGATATATTCGAGATACGGTATATCATGGATATTTATATGGTAGGGATATATACAGGAATAGAGTATATTTATTTATACGTAGGACTTATGGGAAGGGATTTTTTGGGTTTTCGTAGGAATATATGCAGGGGTAGGGAGGTATATACGGGGTGGGAGGATATATGCGGGGTAGGGAGGCTATATTACAGGGATAGAGGAGTATATGATATACAGGGCTAGGGGTATATATATATATACAGATGAGAGCTTATCAGAATGATTATATATTACGTAGGCTATATCAGGGATAGGGAGGATATATATATATGACAGGGGTAGGAGTATATACGGTAATTTACGGGGTAGGGGCTATATACAAGGGTAGGTTTCAGGGGTAGGGGTATATACAGGGATTGGATATATGCAGGGGTAGGGAGGATATACGGGGGTAGGGAGGCTATACTCAGGGGTGGGGGGATATATGCAGGTAGGGAGGCTATATACAGGGTAGGGAGGATATATGCAGAGGTGGAGGATATATGCAGGGGAAGGGAGACTATATGCCGGGTAGGGAGCTATATGCAGGGATGATTATATATGCAGGGGTGGGAGGATATACCAGGGGGTGGGAGGCTATATACGGGGTGGGTTTATTCCAGGGTAGGGAGGCTATATCCGTGTTATATATACTATATCATATATTTCGGCTATATCATAATTATATATATATATATATATATATATATATATATATATATATATATATACAGGGTAGGGGCTATATCATAGGGGGATTATTATATACACAGGGTAGGGAGGCTCTATACAGGGGTAGGAGGCTATATATATACACAGGGGGTAGGAGGCTATATACGTGAGCTATATATATACAGGGCTATATACAGGGTAGGAGATATATATATATACAAGGGTAGGAGTAGGCTATATACAGGGGTAGGGAGCTATATATATATATACACGGGGGTAGGGAGGGCTATATAAGGGGTAGGGAATATATATATTACACAGGAGTTAAGGAGAGCTATATACAGGGATAGGGAGATATATATCGGGTGAGCTTTATACGGTAGACTTACAGGTAGGGAGCTATATACGGGTAGGAGGCTATATCCAGGAGTAGGAGGCTATATGCAGGGATAGACTATATCAGGCTAGAGGATATATATATATACCAGGGGTGCTATATACAGGGTAGGGAGGCTATATACAGGGGTGGGGGGATATATCAGGGTTAGGGGGGATATATACAGGGGTAGGGGGGATATATACAGGGTAGGGGGGATATACTACAGGGTATGATTATGTAGGATTTGGGCTTTGGTGGAGATATATGGTGGTATATACGGGGGTAGGGAGCTTCCCGTGGGGATATACGAGGGTCTATATCGGGTGAGCTATATACAGGGAGTAGGAGGCTATATACAGGGGTAGGGAGGATATATACGGGTAGGGGCTATATTTCAGGGTAGGGAGGATTTAGGGTAGGAATATTGCAGGGTAGGGTATATGGTGAGATATATCGGTGGGCTATATCGGGGTGGACTATACGTAGGGCTTTTATTCGGGTAGGGAGGATATATGCAGGGGTAGGGATATATATACAGGGATAGGAGAGTTATCAGGGATGGGGATATATGGGATGGGATATTATACGTAGGAGCTATATGCGGGATGGGGGATTATAGGTGGGATATATACAGGATAGGAATTTTCGGATGTTTTATTGGTGTTATATATATCGGATAGGGTTATTTCGTGGATATATTTATCGGGATGGTATATTACAGGGGGTAGGATATATCGGGATGTATATTCGGGTAGGGAGGATATTATATAACAGGGATAGGATTTTATCTGGGATATTATATATACGGGATAGGGGATTATATGTAGTTATACAGATAGGATTTTATATACGGGGGTAGGGGGATTATACAGGGATAGGGGGATATATATATCGGGTAGGATTATCTGGGATATATTTTGGGTGGAGGCTATATAGATTTATCGGTAGGGGATATATATAACAGGGGTGGGGGAGGATATATGCAGGGGTAGGAGGATTTGCGGGATGGGGGATATATGCAGGGGTAGGGGTTATACGGGATGGGGGATTTTATCGGGTGTTTTTCGGATTTTGTGGGGGTATTACATTTTCGGTAGGGAGGATATATACGATGGGAGGATTATATATATACAGGGGTGGGATTTTTTGCAGGGCTACTATATGCAGGATAGGGGATATATATAACAGGTAGTCTAATGATATATATATATACCGAGTAGGAGGCTATATACAGTGTAGGGCTTATACTTTTATATATATACACGGTGGCTTATACGGGTAGGGAGGATATTATTTTTCACAGGTACAGCTATTGGGGTAGGAGATATATGCAGGGTAGGGAGGATATATTATCCGGGGTAGGAGGCTTTAGGGGTAGGAATATATATATCACAGGGGTAGGGAGGGTATATACAGGGTGAGGGAGGCTATATGAGGGGTAGGGAGATTATACAGTGGGAGATTTATATACCAGGGAGTGGGAGGCTATTAGGGGTAATATATATATATATATCGTTGCTTTCGGGGTAGGGAGATATAATAATTATAATAATTAGTCATTTAGCAGGCTCTTATCCAGAAGGCGACTTACAGGGAGGCTTAGGGGTTAATACTTGCTCAAGGAGCACTATCGCCAATTTTTCACCTAGTCCTCGAGTTAAACCACGCACCTTTGATTTACTCACTGCGCTCTTAACCACTAAGCTACCTGCGATAATATATATATACACAGGAGTGGAGTTATGTAGGGAGGCTATATATATATCCAGGGGTAGGGAGGCTATATACAGGGTAGGGGCTATTTTTACACAGGTGGGAGGCTTATACGGGTTGGGCTATATATATATACACGTAGGTATATAGGGTAGGAGGCTATATATATATACCAGGGGGTAGGGAGGCTATATCTAGGAGTTTTATACCGAGTGGCTATATACGGGTAGGAGGCTATATATATATACACGGGTGGAGGCTATATACAGGGGTGGGAATATATATATATACACAGGGGTAGGAAGGCTATATACAGGAGATAGGGATATATACCGGGGGTAGGAGGCTATATACGTAGTATTTTTTCACAGAGTCTTTCGTAGCTTTCGGGGTGGGGGCTATATACAGGGATGAGGCTATATCGGGGGTAGGGATATATATATATACACGGATGGGGGAGCTTATACGGGCTAGGAGCTATATGCAGGGTAGGGAGGATATATCCAGGGGTAGGGGTATATGGGGTGGATATATACAGGGATAGGGAGGGATATATCACAGGGGGTACTGGAGGATATATACAGGGGTAGGGAGGATATATGCAGGAGTAGAGCTATATACAGGGTTAGGGAATATATCAGGGGTAGGGGGATATTGTAGGAGGCTATATAGGGTAGGGGATTCGGGGTGGGAGCTATATACGGGGTAGGGGGGCTATATACAGTGGAGGCTATATGCGGGGTGGAGGATATCAGGAGTAGGGAGCTATATATATATACAGGGTAGGGAGGATATATGCGGGTGGGAGGATATATACGGGGGTGGGGAGGATATATACAGGGTGGAGGTATATGCAGTGGGGAGGCTATATACAGGGGTAGGAGGGCTATATCAGGGGTAGGAGGCTATATCGGTAGGGAGGATATATCGGGGTAGGGGATTATCAGTAGGAGATATTACGGTTTTTTTATGTGTATATATATTCGGGTTGGAGGCTATATAGGGATAGGGGAGGATTATACAGGGTAGATATATACAGGGATAGGGAGATATATATACAGATAGGATATTATATATATACAGAGGGTAGGGAGGATATATATATACAGGATGTGATTATATTGGTAGGTTTTTTCTGGTATATATAGGGTGGGGGATATTATATAACAGGGGTAGGATTTATATGCAGGATAGTATATTTCTGGATTTCATTTTTTTTTTTTTAGATTATATATGGGCGGGTATTTCGGGTGGGGCTATATACGCGTAGGATTCGGGATAGGGAGGATTATGGGTTAGGGGGATATATCGGATAGGGGATTTTCGGGTGGTATATATATATCAGGTATGCTTATGATATATATATTCGGTAGGGCTTTACGGGATAAGGATATTTTGGTGGGATATTTGGGTAGTTGGGGTGGGGGATATCGGATTATATATCGGGTCGGAGGCTATATACGATAGGGAGGATACATATATATATCGGGTAGGGAGGATATATATATACAGGGGTAGGGAGGATATATACAGGGTAGGGAGGATATATACAGGGTGAATATTCCGGGTAGGGGGCTATATACAGGGATAGGGAGGATATATATCGGGGTGGGGGGATTATATATACAGGGGTAGGAGCTATATAAGGGATGGGATATATATATACGTGAGCTTTCTGGATTGTGGGGATATACGTAGGGTTTAGGAGCTATATGCAGGGTAGGGAGGATTATGAGTAGGGAGTTTTGGGGGTTATGCGGGGTGGGGAGGTTATCGTGGGTATATACGTTAGGATATATACCAGGGTAGGAGGCTATATAAGGGTAGGAGATATATACGGGTAGGGGATATATACAGGGTAGGGGAAAGCTATATCTAGGAGGCTATATAAGGGGATGGATATATATTTACGGGTAGGGAGGGATATATACAGGGTAGGAGAGGCTATATACAGGGGTAAGGGTATATATATATATACGCGGGGTAGGGAGGCTATATACGAGGGTAGGGGAGTTTTTATATACAGGTGGGGGGCTATATGCAGGGATGGGAATATATATATATATATATATATATATATATATATATGTGGAGGGGCTTTACAGGGATGGGAATTTTTAACAGGGGGTAGGAGAGGCTATATACCAGGGGTAGACTATATATATTACACAGGGGGTAGAGAGGCTATATACAGGGGTAGAGGCTATATATATACCTACACAGGGGTAGGGAGGGCTATATAAGGGGGTAGGAGGATATATATATATATCTGGGAGGCTTATCGGGGTAGGAGGCTATATATATATCGGGTGGGGGCTATATACAGGTAGGGAGGATATATATATATCCATGTATACAGGGATAGGGAGGAGTCTATCAGGGGTGGAGGGTTTATGCAGGGTTAGGAGAGGCTATATATATACCGGGTAGGCATATATACCAGGGGTAGGGAGGCTATATACAGGGTAGGAGGCTATATCCAGGGGATAGGGAGGCTATATCAGGTAGGATTTATTATATCACAGGGTAGGGCTATATAAGGTACTATATGCAGGGTAGGAGAGTATATACAGGGGTGGGTATATCGGGGTAGAGGATATATACAGGGGTAGGGGGATTTCGGGGTATGGAGGTTATATTGTGTGTCATTTTAGAGCGCTCTTATCCAGGCGACTTACAGGAAACAGGTGGGGTTAAGTGCCTTGCTCAAGGCACCATCACAGATTTTTCACCTAGTCGCTCAATTAACCTTTCGGTTCCTAGCTGCGCGCTCTCAACCACTAAGTATATATATATTCACAGGGGTAGGGAGGGCTATATCCAGGGTAACTTTTATACACATAGGGAGGCTTATACGGGTAGCTTTTATCACAGGGTAGGGAGGCTATATACGGGTAGACTTTTATCCTAGGCTTTACAGGGATGGCTTATATATATATACGATAGGAGGCTATATACGGTAGGAGGCTATATATATACAAACCAGGTAGGGAGAGTATATGGGTTTTTATACACGGTGAGGAGGCTATATCCAGGGCAGGAGGCTATATATATATACCGAGTGAGCTATATACAGGATAGGGAGGATATATATATATATACACAGGGGTAGGAGGCTATATACAGGGATAGGGATATATACGGTTTTGTAGCTATATATTACACAGGGGTAGGGGGCTATATACGATGGGTATATAGGGGTAGGGAGGCTATATAAGGATGGTTCGTGGGAGGATATTATATATACACAGTAGGGCTATATACAGGGGTGAGGAGGCTTTCGTATTCAGGGGTAGGGAGGATATATCCAGGGGTTAGGGGGGATATATGCAGGGGTAGGGAGGATATATGCAGGGGTATGGAGGAGGATATATACGGGTAGGGAATATATACAGGGGTAGGGAGGCTATATACAGGGTAGGGAATATATCAGGGGTAGGGAGGATATATACAGGGGGTAGGGGGAGGCTATATGCAGGGTAGGGAGGATATACACCAGGGTAGGGAGGCTATATGCAGGGTTAGGAGGTCTATAGGTGGGGGGCTATATACAGGGGTAGGGAGATATATCGGGTAGATATATATACAGTAGGGAGGATATATACAGGGGTAGGGAGGATATACAGGGGTAATATATACGGGGTGGGATATATGCGGGTAGGGGAGGCTATATGCAGGGGTAGGGAGGCTATATACAGGGGTAGGGAGGCTATATGCAGGGTAGGGGAGGGGATATATCACAGGGGTAGGGAGGATATATCGGATGGGAGATATATGGGATGGGTTTGCGGGATGGGTTTCAGGGTAGGATATATATACAGGGTGAGGCTATATACAGGGATAGGGAGATATATACAGGGTAGGGAGGATATCAGGGATATATATATACGGGGATAGGGAGGATATATATATATACAGGGGTAGGGGAGTATATATATATACAGGGATAGGATATTATATTCGTGGGAGGATATATATATACGATGATATATTATGAGGTGGAGGGAGGATATATACAGGGATAGGAGATATATATATCAGAAGTATTATATATAGGGATAGGGATATTTTTGGGTAGGGAGGATATATATATCGGGATGGGAGGATATATATATACGAGTAATTCAGGGATAATTATTTGGGATATATCATAGGTATTATATCGGTGGAGATATATTACGGGTAGGGGGCTATATAAGGTGGGAATATATCAGGGGTAGGGGGGGGATATATAAGGGATGGGAGGATATATATATTCGGTGGGTTTTATATACGGCTGGAGATTATATACAGGGATATATATATATACCAGGTAGGGAGGCTATATACGGGATGGGAGGATATATATATACAGGGGTAGGGGGATATACCCGGTAGTAGAGATATATCCAGAGTTAGGGAGGATATATACAGGGTAGGAGGATATACTATATACAGGGGTAGGGAGTATGGATTGGATTTTTATATCGGGTAGGGAGGTTATATATATA
Organism: Coregonus clupeaformis; assembly: GCF_020615455.1. Classification (NCBI taxonomy): domain Eukaryota; kingdom Metazoa; phylum Chordata; class Actinopteri; order Salmoniformes; family Salmonidae; genus Coregonus; species Coregonus clupeaformis. The sequence goes on along the minus strand of NW_025538349.1, from coordinate 4,242 downwards.
AGGTAGGGGGATATACAGTGGGGGAAAAAAATATTTATCAGCCACCTTTGCGAGTTCTCCCCCTTAAAAAAAATAGGGCCTGTATTTTCATCTAGTTATCAACTATACAACAAATTAAAAAATCACAAAATCCATTGTAATTTTTATATTTATTTCAAATTATAAAATAAGTATTTGGTCACCTACAAACAACCAAGATTTCTGGCTCTCACAGACCTGTAACTTCTTCTTTAAGAGGCTCCTCTGTCCTAAACTCCGTTACCTGTATTAATACACCTGTTTAACTTGTTATCATATAAAAACCCTCCACAACCTCAAACAGTCTCACCTCCAACTCCACCATGCCAAACCAAAAAGTTCAAAACACCAATTACCGGCTGGGAAGACTGAATCAGCAATGTAAGCAGCTTGGTTTGAAAAATCAACTTAGGAGCAATTATTAGGAAATGAACTATAAACCACTGATAATCTCCCGCGAGTCTGGGCTCATTAAATCTCACCCATCAAAATGATCACAAGAGCGGTGAAACAAAAATCCCAAACCACGGGGACCTAATGAATACCTGCAGAAGCTGACCAATCCATCAGTAACACACTCCTTTCATCCATGAGCCTCAATCCCTGCAGTGCCAGGCGTGTCCCCCCCTGCACTTAAGCCAGTACATGTCCCAGGCCACGTCTGAGAGGTTTGCTAGAGTGCATTTGGATGATCCAGAAGAGGATTGCGAATGTCCATATTCATCCAAATATTACTTTTTTATAAAAATCAATATCGTGTTTAAAGAAAAAAAGAATGCTGAAGTTGCATCCAAAAACACCATACCTACTGTGAGGCTTGTAAATTTTTAAGCATCATCGCTTTGGGTTTCTCTCAAAGGGACCAGGACTGATAATCCGTGTAAGGGAAAGAATGAATGGGCCATTATCGTAAAGATTTTGTAATACACTCCTTCTCAGCAACATTGAAGATAAACATGGCTGAGTCTTTCCAGCATGACAATGATCCCAACACAGCACAGTGGCTACCATCTAGAGCATTTCAAGGTCCTAGAGTGGCCTAGCCAGTCTCCAGATCTCAGCCCCCATACAGAAAATCTTTGGAGGTTAAAGTCTGTGTTGCCCAGCCCCCCAAAAGTCACTGCTCTAAATCAGCATGGAGAATGAGCAAAATACCAGCAACAGTGTGTAGAAAACCTTGTGAAGCCCACAGAAAACATTTACCCATGTCATTGCCAACAAAAGGTACTAACACCAATATTGAAACTTTTATTTATTACCAAATACTTATTTTCCACCATAATTTGCAAATAAATTCATTAAAATTCCTACAATGTGATTTTCTTTTTTTTTCCCTCATTTTATCTGTCATGGTTGGCGTGTACCTATGATGAAAACTACAGGCCATCTCTCATCTTTTTAAGTGGGAAACTTGCACAATTGGTGGCTACTAAATACTTTTTTTCCCCACTGTATACAGGGTAGGGGGAGATATATACAGGGGTAGGGAGGTATATTCGGTGTGGAGGCTATATAAGGGATAGGGAGATTTTATCCCGGGGTAGGGAATATTTGAGGCTATATGCAGGGATGGTTTTCGGCTTTGTGTATATATACGGTAGGGAGGATTTACGGAGTGGAGGAATATATACAGGATGGAGGCTATATACAGGTAGGAAGGTAATTTTTTGGGTAGGAGATATGCAGGGAGTAGGAGGATATGCAGGAGTAGGAGGGCTATATGCAGGGGCGAGGAGGATATATACAGGGTTAGGAGGCTATATACAGGAGTGAGGAGGATATACCCAGAGTGAGAGGGGCTCATATCTGGTGGGAAGCTATGTACAGGGTTAGGAGGCTGTATGAGGATAGGAAGGATATGTATATATGCAGGGGTAGGGAGGATATATATCAGGGGTAGTAGGCTATATACAGGGTAGGGATATATATACATATACCCAGAGTGAGTATATGCAGGGATGGGGAGGATATATATATATATATATATATATATATATATATACAGGGGTAGGGAGGCTATATGCAGGATAATATATATATATATATATATATATATATATATATATATATGTAGGAGAGGCTCATATGCAGGGATAGGGAGGATATATATATATACACGGGTAGGGAGGCTATATACAGAGGTCTATATATACCACGACGAGAGCTATATACCCGGGATTGAGAGGCTATATATATATATACACAGGTAGGAAGGCTATATACAGGGGTAGGAATTATATATATACACCCAGGGAGTAAGGAGAATATATACAGGGTAGGTCTTTATATATATACACAGAGGGATTGGAGGCTATATCCAGGGTAGGAGGATATATATATATACACAGGGTAGGAGGCTATATACAGGGATAGGGGGATATATGCAGGGGTAGGAGGCTATATACAGGGGTAGAGAGGCTATATATATATACACAGGAGTGAGGAGGAGAGGCTATATGCAGGTAGAGAGGCTATATACAGAAGTAGGGAGGCTTTATACAGGGATAGGAAGGCTATATACAGGAGTTAGGGAGGATATATATATATATACGGGTAGGGAGGCTATATACAGGGTAGGAGGCTATATACAGAGAGGTAGGAAGGGATATATGCAGGGGTAGGGAGTATATACCCAGGGGTAGAGATATACAGGAGTAGGGGGGATATATGCAGGGGTATGAGTATATGCTCTGAGAGTGGGGAGGAATATATGCAGGGGTGAGAGGCTATATGCAGAGGTAGGAGGGATATGCAGGGTAGGGAGGATATATACCCAGGAGTAGGGACTATACAGGGTAGGAGGATATATACAGGGAGTAGAGAGGCTATATACGGGTAGGAGGCTATATGCAGAGATGGGAGGCTGTTGCAGAGGTAGGAGGGGATATATGCAGGGGGTAGGAGGTATATACAGGGTAGGAGGATATACAGGTAGAGGTATATGCAGGGGTAGGGAGGATAGCAAGGGTAGGGAGGATATATATCGAGGTAGGAGGCTATATACAGGGGTAGGGAGGCTATATCGGGTAGGGGAGCTTATTTACGAGGTAGGGGGATATATGCAGGGTAGGGGGGATATATACAGGGGTAGGAGTATATATACAGGGATAGGGAGGATATATGCCACCAGGAGATAGGGAGGGATATGTTCAGAGATGGGAGGATATATATATATGCAGAGGTAGGAGGCTATATACGAGGGATAGGAAGGGATATACAGAAGTGAAGGAGTATATATACAGAGATAGGATATATATACAAGGATGAGGATATATATACAGGGTAGGGAGATATATATACAGGAGATACAAAGGAGTATATATATATATACAGGGAAGTATAGAGATATATATATATACCCGGGATGGGAGGATATATATATACAGGGTAGGTATATATACGGGATAGGAAGGATATATATATACGGGATAGGGAGATATATATATATGCAGGAATAAAGGAGGATATATATATCAGGGTTAGGAGATATATATATGCCCGGAGATGAGAGTATATATATATATACGAAGTGGGACGCCAGGATGAGGATATATATATGCAGGGTTAGGGAGGATATATGCAAGGGATGGGAGGATATATATATATATGCAGGGTCAGGAGATATATATACAGGGGTAGGGAATATTGTATACCAGAGAGTAGGGAGAGGCTATATCGAGGATGGGAGGCTATATGCAGGGTAGGGAGGATATATATATCAGGGTTAGGAGGATATGTGAGGTGGGAATATGCAGGGATAGGGAGGATATATGCAGGGTTAGGGAGGATATATACAGGGATAGGGAGGATATATATACAGGGGTAGGGAGGATATATATATACAGGGGAGTAAGGCTATATACAGGGTAGGAAGGATATACGAGGATGGGGAGAGATATATACAGAAGTAGGGGGGATATATACAGGGAATGGGAGGATATATATGCAGGGTAGGAGGATATATATATATGCAGGGGAAGCCAGGGAGCTATATACAGGGATGAGAGGATATATATATATATATACAAAAAAAAGGGTAGGGAGGCTATTTGCAGGGATAGGAAGGATATATATACACCCAGGTAGGAAGGCTATATACAGGAGTAGGAGGCTATATACAGGGGTAGGAGGATATATGCAGGGGTAGGGAGGATATATATATACACAGGGGTTAGGAAGGCTATATGCAGGGTGAGGAGGGAGATACGGGAGTGAGGAATATAT
>NW_025538348.1:0-20304 GCF_020615455.1 Coregonus clupeaformis | reverse complement strand
GGGTTCTTCGGCTGTCCCCATAGGAGAACCCTTTGAAGAACTCCTTTGGGTTCCATGTAGAACCCTTTCCACATGTAACTCTTTTTTTCTAAGAGTGAACACTGGAGTGTGTTTCAAAAGACTTCACATAGACATTAGTAGGGCTTTATAATGTTCGATTTGAAACAGAACTATTAAAATAGTTTGACTCCCTGCACAGTCCCCTGCTTTAACAATGATTCTCTCTCTCTCTCTCTCTCTCTTTTTATTCTCTCTATCTCTCTCTCTATCTCTCTCTCTCAGCCCAGAGAAAGAGACATGGATTAAAGAGAAATATGTGGAGAAAAGATTTGCAAAGGATGCCAGCTCGCCTGAAACACGTAGGTCCCTATCGTACTACTCACCTCCGCATGGGGTTTGATGTTTGTGTGTGTGTGTCTGTCTTTGTGTGAATTTAATCAGTCCTACTCCTACATTTAGTCTCAGTCCATTCGTCTTTCAATGACGCTATTATTGTTACTGTAGAGATTGGGAGGGAGAATGCAGGGCATCAGCATGGCGCAGGGGGCAGAGGTGAACTGGAGCCACGCTGAGGAGGAGGGACGCAATGCTCTCATAGGTTCAGCTTTTGGGGTGAGTAGCGCCGTGGGCATGATTTAAAGGTAGTCAGCGATGCACAAAGTAATCAGCAATATCAAGCTGCTTTTCGCAACATATAAGGACATTCAATCTGAGGGCTTAACTTCTCTGCTGTTTCGGTTCAGCAGTTATCACATTGAAGCTATTGAAGTGCACCCATGCACATATGCAGATATTCTGTGATACTCTGTCTGAGTGCATCGTCTTGCATCATGCTTATTTGCAAAATGTTCAGTGCTGCTCGTGGCAACGTCATATCGCTGAGTCTCAGTTTGACATAGATTGTGTTTTATTTATACTTTAGCATAGTAGGCCCCCAAGTTTATCCTGACTAGGTAGTTTGTTTTATGTTAATTTTTTTTTACTTCAGGGCCGTAAACATGGGTTGTGCATGTGTCTTACATGTATATGCTTTTCTGTCTGTCTACAGGGCTCCCTATCGGCCTGTGAGTTCCTACTGCAGAATGGAGCCAATCTAAACTACTGTGACCAGCGTGTTCAAGGAGCCCTTCACACTGCAGCCACCTGGGGCCACACAGGGTGAGGGTCACACACATAGAGATACAGTTGAAGTCGGAAGTTTACATACACTCGTTTTTCAACCACTCCACAAATTTCTTGTTAACAAACTATAGTTTTGGCAAGTTGGTTAGGACATCTACTTTGTGCATGACACAAGTAATGTTTCCAACAATTGTTTACGTACAGATTATTTCACTTATAATTCACTGTATCACAATTCCAGTGGGTCAGCAGTTTACATACACTAAGTTGACTGTGCCTTTAAACAGCGTAGAAAATTCCAGAAAATGATGTCATGGCTTTAGAAGCTTCTGATATGCTAATTGAGATAATTTGAGTCAATTGGAGGTGTACCTGTGGATGTATTTAAAGGCCTACCTTCAAACTGAGTGCCTCTTTACTCATGGGAAAATCAAAAGAAATCAGCCAAGACCTCAGAAAAAAATTGTAGACCTCCACAAGTCTGGTTCATCCTTGGGAGCAATTTACAAACGCCTGAAGGTACCACGTTAATCTGTACAAACAATAGTACGCAAGTATAAACACCAAGGGACCACGTAGCCGTCATACCGCTCAGGAAGGAGGCGCGTTCTGTCTCCTAGAGATGAACGTACTTTGGTGCGAAAAGTGCAAATCAATCTCAGAACAACAGCAAAGGACCTTGTGAAGATGCTGGAGGAAACAGGTACAAAAGTATCTATATCCACAGTAAAACAAGTCCTATATCGACATAACCTTAAAAGCCGCTCAGCAAGGAAGAAGCCACTGCTCCAAAACCACCATAAAAAAGACAGACTACGGTTTGCAACTGCACATGGGGACAAAGATCGTACTTTTTGGAGCAATGTCCTCTGGTCTGATGAAACAAAAATAGAACCGTTTGGCCATAATGACCATTGTTATGTTTGGAGGAAAAAGGGGGTTGCTTGCAAGCCAAAGAACACCATCCCAACCATGAAGCACGGGGGTGGCAGCATCATGCTGTGGGGGTGCTTTGCTGCAGGAGGGACTGGTGCACTTCACAAAATAGATGGCATTATGAGGAAGGAAAATTATGTGGCTATATTGAAGCAACATCTCAAGACATCAGTCAGGAAGTTAAAGCTTGGTTGCAAATGGGTATTCCAAATGGACAATGACCCCAAGCATACTTCCAAAGTTGTGGAAAAATGGCTTAAGGACAACAAAGTCAAGGTATTGGAGTGGCCATCACAAAGCCCTGACCTCAATCCTATAGAGCATTTGTGGGCAGAACTGAAAAACCGTGTGCTAGCAAGGAGGCCTACAAACCTGACTCAGTTACACCAGCTCTGTCAGGAGGAATGGGCCAAAATTCACCCAACGTATTGTGGGAAGCTTGTGGAAGGCTACCTGAAACGTTTGACCCAAGTTAAACAATTTAAAGACAATGCTACCAAATACTAATTGAGTGTATGTAAACTTCTGACCCACTGGGAATGTGATGAAATAAATAAAAGCTGAAATAAATCATTCTCTCTACTATTATTCTGACATTTCACATTCTTAAAATAAGGTGGTGATCCTAACTGACCTAAGACAGGGAATTTTACTAGGATTAAATGTCATGAATTGTGAAAAACTGAGTTTAAATGTAATTGGCTAAGGTGTATGTAAACTTCCGACTTCAACTGTAGCTTCATTTTAAGTGGTATGCTATTGGAACAGTGGCCGTAACTAGGACCCAGAGTTTATGGTCAGGGTAAAGTCCTTGGTCTACATATAGCAATAGAAGAAGTCCTTCCAGGTCTTAGGCCAGGGCTTCTCTAAGTTTTTGGGGCCGGGGACCGCTTTTGTGATAGCAAATTTATAATCGGAAAACACAACTCCTACTTGAGAATTCAATAAAAAAAGCATGCAAGGAGTTTTACTATGATTTCTGCAATTGTCACGCCCTGGCTCTGGGGACTCTTAAATGTTGAGCCAGGGTGTGGAGTTTCTATGTTATATTTTCTATGTTGTGTTTTCTAGATCATGTGGATCTATGTTGGCCAGGGTGGTTCCCAATCAGAGGCAGCTGTAGCTCGTTGTCTCTGATAGGGGACCATACTTAGGCAGCCTGTTTGGCACCAGTCGGTGTGGGATCTTGTTCCGTAAAGGTTTGTGTTGTGTAACCTAGGACTTCACGTTTCGTTTGTTTGTTGTTTTGTTTGTGTGTTAAGTACAAATAAAATATGTACGCTTATCACGCTGCGCCTTGGTCCGTCTCATCAGTAAACGATCGTGACAGCAATGCATGGTCGGACTAACCAAGTATCTGGCCCCTTTTCTTATTCTGTATTTTTTATTTTTTATCTGGTCGCTGACTCCCTGCAGTACCACTTTGAGAACCACTGCTGTCTTAGGGTATAGTAAATCAAAGTCTATGATTGGTTAAAATCAGTTTGGTGGGTGCAAATGAATAACATGTGTGCCTCATGTGTCTCACAGGCAAGTGTGTCTACTTCTAAAGAAGGGAGCCAATCAGTATGCAGTTGACGAGAGGGGGCAGGACCCACTCGCCATTGCCATAGAGACAGCACATGCCGATATTGTGACCCTGTAAGTAAATCCACTCTATGAAATGCAGGAAAAGTGGAAGCATTGTGGTAGTTTGTTAATGCCCTGTATTTTTTGGGGACTGTCTTCCAGACTACGAATGGCTCGCATGAATGAAGAGATGAGAGACTCAGAGGGATTCTTTGGATCTATGGGTAACATTCACTATGTTGATGTTTAATAAAATGATGATACCTTTATTTGTTTCTCACCTGTAGCCCTTTACACTCATACCTGTATACGGGTTGAAAATGGCAGATTTGGGCACTGATAAGCACCTGAATTGGAACGCAGTGGCTGTACAGTAACATGCTATACATTACGTCAGAGCTCAGGGTCTCCGCTTCACAGCTCTGTATGGGTTTTGACTGACAGCTTTTCTGAACTTGAGCACCGCACGTGACAAGAAGTTGCCCCCATCCCTCCCGCTAATTGGGCAACTTTTGCAAACGTTTTGTTGTCTGAATGGAGGAAATGCTGTAAATTACAAGGACTCAATGTACACTGCTCAAAAAAATAAAGGGAACACTTAAACAACACAATGTAACTCCAAGTCAATCACACTTCTGTGAAATCAAACTGTCCACTTAGGAAGCAACACTGATTGACAATACATTTCACATGCTGATGTGCAAATGGTATAGACAACAGGTGGAAATTATAGGCAATTAGCAAGACACCCCCAATAAAGGACTGGTTTTGCAGGTGGTGACCACAGACCACTTCTCAGTTCCTATGCTTCCTGGCTGATGTTTTGGTCACTTTTGAATGCTGACGGTGCTTTCACTCTAGTGGTAACATGAGACGGAGTCTACAACCCACACAAGTGGCTCAGGTAGTGCAGGTCATCCAGGATGGCACATCAATGCGAGCTGTGGCAAGAAGGTTTGCTGTGTCTGTCAGCGTAGTGTCCAGAGCATGGAGGCGCTACCAGGAGACAGGCCAGTACATCAGGAGACGTGGAGGAGGCCGTAGGAGGGCAACAACCCAGCAGCAGGACTGCTACCTCCGCCTTTGTGCAAGGAGGAGCAGGAGGAGCACTGCCAGAGCCCTGCAAAATGACCTCCAGCAGGCCACAAATGTGCATGTGTCTGCTCAAATGGTCAGAAACAGACTCCATGAGGGTGGTATGAGGGCCCGACGTCCACAGGTGGGGGGTTGTGCTTACAGCCCAACACCGTGCAGGGCGTTTGGCATTTGCCAGAGAACACCAAGATTGGCAAATTCGCCACTGGCGCCCTGTCTCTTCACAGATGAAAGCAGGTTCACACTGAGCACATGTGACAGACGTGACAGAGTCTGGAGACGCCGTGGAGAACGTTTCTGCTGCCTGCAACATCCTCCAGCATGACCGGTTTGGCGGTGGGTCAGTCATGGTGTGGGGTGGCATTTCTTTGGGGGCCGCACAGCCCTCCATGTGCTCGCCAGAGGTAGCCTGACTGCCATTAGGTACTGAGATGAGATCCTCAGACCCCTTGTGAGACCATATGCTGGTGCGGTTGGCCCTGGGTTCCTCCTAATGCAAGACAATGCTAGACCTCATGTGGCTGGAGGTGTCAGAAGTTCCTGCAAGAGGAAGGCATTGATGCTATAATAATAATAATAATATAATATGCCATTTAGCAGACGCTTTTATCCAAAGCGACTTACAGTCATGTGTGCATAAATTTTTACATATGGGTGGTCCCGGGGATCGAACCCACTACCCTGGCGTTACAAGCGGCGTGCTCTACCAATTGAGCTACAGAGGACCACATACATAGGCTATGGACTGGCCCGCCCATTCCCCAGACCTGAATCCAATTGAGCACATCTGGGACATCATGTCTCGCTCCATCCACCAACGCCACGTTGCACCACAGACTGTCCAGGAGTTGGCGGATGCTTTAGTCCAGATCTGGGAGGAGATCCCTCAGGAGACCATCCGCCACCTCATCAGGAGCATGCCCAGGCGTTGTAGGGAGGTCATACAGGCACGTGGAGGCCACACACACTGCTGAGCCTAATTTTGACTTGTTTTAAGGACATTACATCAAAGTTGGATCAGCCTGTAGTGTGGTTTTCCACTTTAATTTTGAGGGTGACTCCAAATCCAGACCTCCATGGGTTGATACATTTGATTTCCATTGATAATTTTTGTGTGATTTTGTTGTCAGCACATTCAACTATGTAAAGAAAAAAGTATTTAATAAGATTATTTCATTCATTCAGATCTAGGTGTCACGAGTTGCTAAGCCAGAACCCAGAAGCAGACCAGGACAAGGTAAGTTGAAACGAAGGTGAGTGTTTATTTACAAGTTCAAGAGTGATGCTGAATAATCCAGGGAACAGAGCGGGCGGCGTTGATTAGTTGTTGGGGGTGCAGTGGTTGATCCCATCCTGGAGTCGGCAGCCGCCGACCACCAGGCAGAGGTTGGATGAAGGTTCCGGACGGGTGACTGCAGATGGAACAAAGCGGGGTAAGTAAGCAACAAACCAACAAGGTGCAAAAACAACAAAACTAACGCTAGGCTCTAAGACTGATACTCTGGTAAACCTACTGTTCATGGCTACCGATCCGGCCGGGAATGGATGTTAGGCCAGAGCCTAAGAAGGGTGATGATCAGGACCAGGTGTGCAGATTGCTGATGGGATGCAGGTGCGGAAATCAAGAGACTCCCCGGAGCGTTCCAGAACCCCTCGGGAAACTGGAGATCACGAACATAACAACTAGTCCACAGACAGGACCCGACTCAGACTGCCGGGATCGTTACAGTACCCCCCCTCCGACGAACGCCACCGGGCGGACTCCCGGAGCGCCAGGATGGAGGCGGTAGAAGTCACTGATGAGGTCAGCATCTAGGACCTGTCGCCGCGGAATCCAACTCCTCTCTTCAGGACCATACCCCTCCCAGTCCACGAGATACTGGAAACCCCGGCCCCGCCGTCTGGAATCCATGATGCGACGCACCGTGTAGGCAGGACCACCTCCGATCATCCGAGGAGGAGGAGGAGGAGGCGGAGGAGGCAACAGAGGACTGAGGAAAACAGGCTTGAGGCAGGAGACATGAAAGGTGGGATGGACTCTGAGCGTCCTCGGGAGTTTGAGTCGAACTGCCACCGGATTGATCACCTTCTCCACCACAAACGGACCAATGAACTTCGGCAACAACTTCCTAGACTCAGTCCGTAAAGGAAGATCCCGTGTGGCCAACCAGACCCTATCTCCGATGGTGTAGGTGGGAGCGGGGATCCGGCGACGATTCGCCTGGAGCTGATACCGGTCCGAAACTCTAAGGAGTGCTTTCTGGCCCGATGCCAGGTCCGGTGGCAACGATTAATATGGACCTGAACAGAAGGCACTGAGAGCTCCTTCTCCTGAGAAGGGAACAAGGGAGGTTGGTAGCCATACAGGCACTGGAAGGGAGACATCCCAGTGGCAGATGTAGGGAGAGTATTGTGGGCATACTCAACCCAAGGCAACTGAGAGACCCAGGAGGTGGGGTTGGAAGAGGCCAGACAGCGTAGCGTGGATTCCATCTTCTGGTTGGCTCTCTCCGCCTGACCATTAGATTGGGGGTGAAAACCAGATGTGAGACTGACTGTAGCTCCAATGGCCAAACAGAAGGACTTCCAGACAGCAGAGGTAAACTGAGGGCCACGGTCGGAAACGATATCACTGGGCAACCCGTGGACCCTGAAAACCTCCCTAACCAGGATCTCGGACGTCTCCGAGGCAGAGGGAAGCTTGGCAATAGGCACAAAGTGGGCGAACTTGCTGAATCTGTCCACGATAGTCAGAACGACCGTGTTCCCCTCAGAAGCGGGCAACCCAGTGACAAAGTCCAGGGCCAGATGCGACCATGGTCGCGGGGAATAGGAAGGGGGTGAAGTAGTCCAGAGCTGGGCCGATTGGTACTCTTATTCTGCGCACACACTGGACAGGCAGCAACATAACCCCGAGTATCCTCGGCCATGGCAGGCCACCAAAAACGTCTGCGAAGAAACGCCATTGTCCGAGCCACGCCAGGGTGACAAGCCATCTTGCTGGCGTGGGACCATTTGAGGACAGCAGGACGAACCGACTCAGGCACAAACAACCGACCGGGTGGACCGTTACCGGGACCGGGCTGAGTCCGAAGGGCCGCCAGCACCTCCTCCTCAATCTTCCACATAACTGCTCCCACGACGCAGTTCCGGGGGAGAATTGTCTCGGTCTTGGACCCACTCTCCTCCGTCTTGGAGAACATCCGGGACAAGGCGTCCGCCTTGCCGTTCTTAGATCCAGGTCGGAACGTCAGGGAAAACTTGAATCGTCCCGAAAAACAACGCCCACCTGGCCTGACGGGAGTTGAGACGTTTAGCGATTGCACGTAAGCAAGATTCTTGTGGTCAGTCCAGACAATAAACGGTTGCTCCGCCCTCCAACCAGTGGCGCCACTCCTCCAAGGCAAGTTTCACCGCGAGAAGCTCCCGGTTACCCACATCGTAATTCCTCTCCGCAGGCGAAAGGCGACGAGGTAGTAGGCGCAGGGATGGAGTTTACTGTCCGTGGAGCATCGCTGCGACAGGATGGCGCCAACTCCCACATCAGACGCGTCCACTTCAACGACGAACTGACGGGCCGTGTCCGGTTGAGAGAGAATCGGTGCGTTGGTGAATCGCCTCTTCAAATCCAGAAACGCTCGATCCGCCTCCGATTCCACTTGAAGGTCCTGATACTGGAAGTCAAGGCAGTTAACGGAGCGGCCACACGGCTGTAATCCCGGATGAATCTGCGGTAGAAATTCGCAAACCCCAAAAATCTCTGGAGCTGCAATCTCGTACCGGGCTGGGCCCATTCCAGAACCGCTCTAACCTTCTCCTGGTCCATCCTAATCTCTCCCCTGGAGATGATGTACCCGAGAAAGGATGTCGTGTGGGCGTGAAACTCGCACTTCTCGGCCTTCACGAACAGGCGATTCTCCAACAATCGCTGCAGAACCTGCCGGACATGCTGGACGTGGTCGGAAGGTTCCTTCGAGAAGATCAGAATGTCATCCAGGTAAACAAACACAAAGAGACCGATCATATCTCTCAGGGACGTCGTTCACCATACTCTGGAATACCGCTGGAGCATTGGTCAGTCCAAACGGCATCACCTGATACTCGAAGTGACCCATCGGTGTATTGAAACCCGTCAACCACTCGTCCCCCTCTCTGATCCGGACCATGTGATACGCATTGCGTAGGTCTAGCTTGGTGAACACCGTAGCACCCTGTAAGGAGTCGAAGGCAGAACTCATCAAGGGCAGGGGATACTTGTTCTTGACCGTGATGTCATTCAACCCCCGATAATCAATACACGGTCGAAGAGAGCCATCCTTCTTACCCACAAAGAAGAATCCTGCCCCCAGGGGGTGATGACGAGGGACGAACGAGACCAGCAGCTAGGGACTCCTTGATGTAGGTCTCCAAAGCCTCACGTTCAGGTCGGGAGATACTGTATAACCTTCCCTTGGGGTAGACAGCTCCAGGGAACAGGTTGATGGCACAATCATATGGTCGGTGGGGAGGGAGTGACAGAGCCTTCTGCTTACTGAAAACTTCCCCCAAATCGCGATATGTCTCGGGAACCAGGGACAAATCTGGGGGTTTAGCCTCAATCACCTGACTGGGAACCGAATGGGGGCAGGCAGTCTTGAGACAGTTAGCATGACAATCAAGGCTCCAACTCGTTACCTTGCCCGTCACCCAATCGAACGTGGGATTGTGTTCCTTCAGCCAGGGGTATCCAAGGACCAGAGGAACCTGGGAAGACGGCAGAATGAAGAATGAAATCATCTCAGAATGATTCCCCGACAACCGCATCTTAACCGGTTCAGTCCTCATCGTGATACGTGCCAGACTACTGCCGTCCAGAGTGGTAGCTTCAATGGCTTCCGGCAATTGCTCCTTGGAAAGCCCCAGCTGTTCCACCAACTCGGCATCTAGAAAGCTTCCATCGGCACCTGAATCGATAAAGCGTTAATCGCTAAGCTCTGATTCCTGTTCATAAGGGTAGCCGGAAACGGGTCTGACAGAGGTATTGAGAGAGTCGAAACCGGCTCGCTAAAAGTCCTCCCCACTTTAGCGAGCCGCGCAGTTTGACGACCCGACTGGAACCTGAGAAGCTGATCGGTTGGACGGAGCCCATTGCTTCTCCCTCCTTCGCTCTCGGACTCGATTATCCACCCGAATAGACAAGGCTACCAAGCTGTCCAGGTCACTAGACTCCGGATAGGAGATCAACTCATCCTTGAGCTGCTCCGACAGACCCTGGTAAAGGCCGCTTGCAGAGCCTCCTCATTCCACCCACTCTCCACAGCCAACGTCTTGAACTCGATCACGAAGTCGGCCACGCTGCGCAGTTCCTTGGCGAAGCGAAAACAGGCGCCTAGCTGCGTCCCTCCCTCGGACGGAATGGTCGAAGAGCTTCCTCATCTCGGCCGTGAACCCCTGGTATGAAGCCATGCAGGGATCCTGTCGTTCCCAAACGGCTGAAGCCCACTCCAGCGCTCGACCACGCAGCAACTCAATCACAAAGGCTATCCTAGCCTTGTCTGTGGCATAAGAGTAGGGCTGTAGATCGAACACTAATCCACACTGCATAAGGAAGGAACGGCATCTTCCCAGCTCCCCCTCATATTTATCCGGTGTCGGAACCTTGGGCTCACGGAAGGACACAGCTTCAGAAGCGGCAGGCGAGATGGGTGAAACCGGTAGTGGATCTTCCACCGGACACTTGCGTTGGTTCTGGACCTCCGTCAGACCGGTAGAAAGGTTCCGAACTGACAACGCGATCTCCTGTAGTACCGTGCTATGATGGCCCAACATCTTCTCCTGCTGGGTAATGGCATGGCGAACAGAGTCCAGGTCCGCTGGGTTCATTACGGGCCGGATCGTTCTGTCACGAGTTGCTAAGCCAGAACCCAGAAGCAGACCAGGACAAGGTAAGTTGAAACGAAGGTGAGTGTTTATTTACAAGTTCAAGAGTGATGCTGAATAATCCAGGGAACAGAGCGGGCGGCGTTGATTAGTTGTTGGGGGTGCAGTGGTTGATCCCATCCTGGGTCGGCAGCCGCCGACCACCAGGCAGAGGTTGGATGAAGGTTCCGGACGGGTGACTGCAGATGGAACAAAACGGGGTAAGTAAGCAACAAACCAACAAGGTGCAAAAACAACAAAACTAACGCTAGGCTCTAAGACTGATACTCTGGTAAACCTACTGTTCATGGCTAACGATCCGGCCGGGAATGGATGTTAGGCCAGAGCCTAAGAAGGGTGATGATCAGGACCAGGTGTGCAGATTGCTGATGGGATGCAGGTGCGGAAATCAAGAGAGCTCCCCGGAGCGTTCCAGAACCCTCGGGAAACTGGAGATCACGAACATAACAACTAGTCCACAGACAGGACCCGACTCAGACTGCCGGGATCGTTACACTAGGATGTGTTCTTTTAGTGTTCCCTTAATTTTTTTGAGCAGTGTATTTTGAAAGATGAGATGTTGAGGATTATAATAAATACCACTTTGATGTCATACAAGCAAGCCAAACACCTGTGAATCCAAATGTGCACTTCACATTTCCATATCATAAAACTCATGTCATATACAGTGTCAGTGTTTATGATCACTATGTTCGATGTACAGTTATAAGATGATATGGCTTCATACCCTAGGTTGTTCTGAACAAAATGAGCCTATGTTTGTTTGTTGTGAAGAACATTTGCTGCGGAACATGCACCTGAATGCACGCATGACTCCTTTATAACTCCTTTATAAGATTGTATTTTATAACTTAGCTAGTCATGTTGGCAATAGAACAAGCTTTCAAATTATGCCCACCTGACCCAGATTGCCATTTATAATGGACCGTTTTTTGGATTGCGTAAACAACAACTGTAATTGTGTGTTGGTGGGGATGCAGGGCTGTGTTCCAAACAAAACAACTACAAGTGTGCTTGCTCTAGTTCGTCAATAGCACTGCTAGGAGAGCTCAAAAAATGACCTTATAGTTGAAGACTCTTCTTTGAGACATAAAAGTGCATTGAAATTACTTAGAAACTGTGGCCACTTGGAGACACCAGTTAGTCGTCTTACCCAAACCCTTGGAATTGTTTTGTCTTATGTTGCACCTACACCACATTTTCCAGTAATATTCTTATCATGTTACTGAATGTATCCAGAGTATTTTCAGATTTTGTTATCAACAAATGTGGCGAAAAGTACAGCAAATGTACACTGAACAAAAATAAATAAAGCCCTTTTTGTGGGGAAAAAACTCATTCTGATTGGCTGGGCCTGGCTCCCCAGTGGTTGGGCTTATGCCCTCCCAGGCCCACTCATGGCTGCACCCCTGCCCAGTCATGTGAAATCCATAGATTAGGGCCTAATGAATTTATTTCAATTGACTGATTTTCTTATATTTACATTTTAGTCATTTAGCAGACGCTGTTATCCAGAGCGACTTACAGTTAGTTAGTTGGTGCAATATTTGCTCAGAAATAGAGCACGCTTTGATTGGTTATCTCAAACGTTGAGACCTCTCATTGTTTTGGATTTGAAAACCTAACAGCTGCAAAGGAAGAGGGCGGTGCTCCGGGGCTGTGTGGCTGTCCATGAGTGTGTTTGAGAGAGAAAGACGAAGAGGAGAACAAACCAGTAAAAGCACAGCCCCCTTCATTATTGACGCATCGTGCTCACAGCATCCAGCAGCCTCCCTAGACTATGACGTCAGGAGGACTTCGAGTTTTGGTATCAGCCAGACTTCTCTGTCCGTGCTGAACATGAACACTCCTAGAATGCTGTTTTGCTGTGCTGGGTCGTATTCATTAGGGCTCACCATAGCAAAACGTTTTGTAACGAAGACTAAAACGGCTTGTTCTCATTGAACAAGTACAGATAGTTCCGCTTGTTTTCTTCCATGTCGTGCCTACTAAACACAACCCTTAGTCCAAACACTACATTTTGCTGAACTGCTTGTGTGTTCCTTTCCAGGTGACGATGAGACATTTCAAGACATCTTCCGTGACTTCAGTGATATGGCTTCACACGATCCAGAAAGACTCACCCGTCGACAGTTCAGCAGAAGCGGAGAAGAGGAGGAACAGGACAAGAGAATGGTGAATGACCAGCACAAGGCAGAGAAGGAGGAGGAAGAGACATAGGGAGAATCTCAATTGCATACTCCTCGCGTCCTCTCTCCTGCCCCAATTCTTGTGAATGGATGTTACATAGGATGGATGCATATTAACTGTGTTTGCTCAGTCTGCTGTAATGCCCCAAAAGCACATAAATAAGGAAGATAAAAGTGTTACATATTGAAATACTAAAGTATTATATTTTTATGTATTGGTATGGACTGTAGCCACTTCAATATTTCAGATGTTATTAGATTACTTACACTTACTGACTGAACTGCTGCATGCAGTAGCCTATACATGTTACTATTTACAGGTCATCAGTTTTTGTTTGCAGAGGAAATAAGTGGACCAAAACTGTCAAATGAGAATGCAGGGATTTAGAATGCATTATAAAGCGGGTAGTTTGGGTCCTGATTGGCTGAAACAGCATTTCAGCTGTGTGTATATCAGACAATATGATGCAGAAATACTTGTTTACTGTTCTACTTATGTGGGTATCCAGTTTATAAATGCAATTAGGCACATTTTACATTTTAGTCATTTAGCAGACGCTCTTATCCAGAGCGACTTACAGTTAGTGAGTGCATACATTATTTTTTATACTGGCCCCCCATGGGAATCGAACCCACAACAGAGCCACATCCCAGCCGGCCATTCCTTCCCCTACCCTGGACGAATTGTGCGCCGCCCCATGGGTCTCCTGGTCGCAGGATCTCTAGTGGCACAGCTAGCACTGCGATGCAGTGCCTTAGACCACTGCGCCACTCGGGGAGACCTCTGGGGTTTGTGGTATATGGCCAATATACCACATCCCCTTGGGCCTTATTGCTTAAATATAGGCCTATTATATATTATTTTACTGTGGCACAGTCAGATATAATAAAATGTGTCTTAATACTGTTTTGAGTTTTTATTGGATTATGGTGAACAATGAGCATCCATATTGCACAATGTCCCAGATGTGATTGAAATAATGAGTAAATAATGAGTACAGTCCTTAAAGGAGAAGTTATTTTTTACAACCAAATCTCTATTTTTTACGTAAATAGTTTGTTATAGAAGGGTCCAGACAAATATTTTGTGATTTCACGTTTTAGAGAAATATACTCCAAACAGCAAATCACTTCCTCATCCTCGTGTGGTATGTGGGCCCTGAAAAAACATGAACAAATGCTCCAAAAACACCAAAATACATCCTTTTAGAAACAGCAAAGCTCTCAGTATAGGGATGCAGGTCTTTATATGTTGTACACATGAAATTGTGTCATACCGAACTTTATCTGCAACATTATATTCCATTTTGTTGTGACTCCAGAGATACCTCTGTCCATTTTACAGGTAACTGCCAAAATAAAGGAAACACTAAAGTAAATGAGGGATACAAAGTATATTGAATGCATGGGATGCTTCCACACAGGAAGTTCCAGACACTTGTAGAATATACGCCAAGGCGCATTGAAGCTGTTCTGGCTGCTTGTGGTGTCCCAATGCCCTATAAGGACACTATATGTTGGTGTTTCCATTATTTTGGCAGTTACCTGTAGCAGCAGGCTACATGGAAAATGGAACCGCTTGAGTTGCGCAAAAGGGAATAAATATAACATTACGGATAAAGTTTGGAATGACACAACTTCATGTGTACAACATCTAAAGACCCGCGTAACTATACTGAGAGCTTTGCCGTTCCTAAAATGACGTTTTAGGGTGTTTTGTTCATGTTTTTTTCAGGGCCCATATATAACACAATGAGGATGAGGAAGTGATTTGCTGTTTGGGGTAAGATTTTTGTGAAATCACAAAAAAGGATGTCTGGACCCTTCTGTAACATGCCATTTAGATTTTTCAAAAAAAATAGAGATTAGGTTGTAAAAAGGGAAACTTTTCCTTTATTGTAAGGTAGCCTACTGTACAATAGGCCCTTTTCACGTGACGTCAGACAACTTCCGTTCTGCCGCGATGCAGGTTATGTTTACATCCGGTGTCGCTTAGGAACGCTTAGCTAGTAGCACATCATTATGGAGTTCACCCAGTCCCTTTCACATCTGCCACCAATACGACTTAACGACGTAGAACGACTTGCTGACAAGTGGTCCCTTACTTCAAGATCGAAGCTTGATAAAGGCTACAAGTTCTTCGTTGAAGGTTACCTGTTTGATTATGAAGGTACGTGTTTATCTTTATTTAGCTTAAATTAGCCCTATGCTAGCGAAGGTTATGAGCTGACGAAGTTTCTGTTTTGCAGCCTCTTTTTAATATTACTGCTGTTTGTATCGACCGTAAAATAAGAGTCAGTAATGTATTAATGGCTAATGCTGCGCCCTTTCTCCCAATCACTGTATTGAAACAGTCTCAAGTGTAGTTAACGGTGAGGTGACAGTGAGAGGGCGATGTTACAGGTCCATGAAGAAAAATGAGGAGGCTCATCGGCTTCAGGTTTCTCAGATAAACAGTTCTCTAACATTATGATAAGATAGGTTAAGATAGATAAGTTTTCTTTTTGTTGTGTTTTGCTGCGGTTGCAGATTTAATAAGAATGATTCCACAAAGTTCCACTGTGGATCAGTTTGTTTCTCAGTCTGAGCTCTGATTTTGTATCATTAAACTTAATACACAACGAAATTCTTACAAACCGATGTGGGTTGTTGACGGCAATAAAGACTGGGAAAGATTCTGTGATAACTCAAAATGTTCAAATTTTCGATAAGTGTTGGCACTACTTGTCAAAGGTTTCAGAACAGCCAATTTTTCTTAATTAAAAAAAAGAAATTGGGTTTTGAAAATTGTGTACAGTAGTTTATAATGAAACGCAGAAAAAAATGTTTTGTAAGTACAGCACTAATTGTTATGTCTCTATGAACAGGTTACACTAGACTCTGCAGAGGTTCCTGTGGTACTCAATCACATGTCATGTTCCTGCTCTGCTGGGAAAGCACTATGTAATCACATAGTAGCACTTCTTTTTCAAAGTGCTCACTATGTTACCATGGGCTTTAAGACAGTGCCATTGCCTCTGTCATGCACCAGCGCACTGCAGACCTGGCACCGGCCTAGGACACAGGTCAGACATTATTTGTTACACTGATGCAGAACTTTGCAGTTTGTATTGACTTTTGACAATGTATTGTTCATCATTATTATATCACAGGGAATTGTACCAGAGGCCACCAATGATATGGCGGTGTGTAAACCAGCGGCTAAGAAAAAAACAAGTGTCAGAGCTGGTGTGAAGTGCACACTGTACCGAGCCTATGATGGTGAGTCTGAATGAGCCCCCGCCTGTACTAGAGCACAAAGACTTTAGTGCATTTCTAAAATAATACAAACATAAAAGTGATTATTATTTGTTACTTTTTATATAGACTTTCAGTGGATATTTTTTTATTTGTATTAGAAGCATGTACGAGACTGGATGAGTGTGGTTGTCTTTTTTAGTGAAAAGATAAGGTGGCATTTAATGAAATCTAAACTTGACATATCTCACTTTCATGCCAGGGCCTATTCCGGATCCTCACGTCATGGCCAGTGCTGAGAAACTGAAAGACATCCGTCCACAACCAGGGATTTGCAAATTGCTGCACGGGCTTGAGGGCCTTAATTTGGTGGACTCTAAATTTGGCCCTGTGCCATTTGGGTCTGTGCTTTCTTACCAGTGCCCTCTAGAATTAAGTAGAGATATTATTAAACACCCTGGTGCCAGTGAGTTTCCTCAGTTACCTATTGAAGGTTACAACTTTAAATTTCCCATTGATTTTGAGCCCAACTACATACAACAATGTCATTTGGACAGCCTGCTTGTGTCAGAGGAGATGTCTGCTGCTATTGAAGCAGAAACAAGAATGCAGTCAGAATGCCAGCTGTGGAGCCAGGTACGCAAACCCCGACTGACAGCCAGCAGATTCCGTGGAAATATGCCATGTTCGTGGGGAGTTGTCTGCCAAGGCTTTGGCAACCCGCATTCTGAGAGGAACTCCTCAGACAGCTGCTATGAGAAGAGGGTTGGATCTGGAACCTGAGATACTGAGGCAATATTCTGATTTTTGTGATGTCTCTCTGAAACAATGCGGGGTCATCATCCACCCTGATTCACCTCACCTTGCAGCCAGCCCGGATGCTAAAGTCTTCTGCCCAACAGAAGCACCACCATTTGGTCTTGCTGAGGTTAAGAGTTGCGATGTTGAAAATGTTACCCAAGTTAAACACCTGATCACAGTTAAAGGCCAGGCCTGCCTTAAGAAGAGCCACAAATACTACTATCAGGTTCAAGGCCAACTCGCCTTAAGCGGACTTCAGTGGTGTGACTTCATTACAGATACCCGCACTGACTTCACAGTTGAGAGAATCTTTAGGGATGAGGAGATTATCCACTCAATGCGACAGAAGCTTGATCATTTCTATTATAACATCTACATGGATGTCTTAAGTTATAAAACATAAGGCAGAATTTTATGTGTAAATAGTGTTAAGGTAAATGTGGAAGGTGAACCTTTGACATTTTTTTCTTTAACTGCAAATTAACTTGTCATATACTGTATATCTCCTATGTACTGAAACACACATTTTGAAAAGGATTGTGATGTAAATGTCGACATGTTTTTTCTTTAACTGCAAATGAACTTCATTGTGTTATATACTGTATATCTATGTATTGAAATACAAATTTTGAAAAGGATTGCGATGTTGTAAATGCTCTTACCAAAATCAAAAAGGATTGGAAGCAGTTGCTTGCAAACATATATTTAATAGTTCCATCAGTGCCATGACACATAAGCACATAACATGGTTAATAGTTGGATATTTTTACAATATATCACATTAGGTTCATTAATAGCTATGAAAAAGTTATTACCCTTAACAAAAACATACAGTATAACATTAGATCAATTAAATTACCAACAAAGTTAATTCATATTTACATTTTTTTGTACATACAATACAGTAATATAAAAGTACTTCTATTTACAGCCCATCTAGCTTACTCAGGAAATATACAACTTCCAGTTGACAAAAACATCAGACTGGTTTGTCTCCTTTAATGTCAAGAGGTCCCTGATAGTTCGACATGAGGCAGCAGATGGCCCACAGCTGATTCACTGAACCCACTGTGGAAAGAGGAACAAGCCCATCCCAGATATGGTACTCCTTCACCCTCCGTATGGCCCTCTCGACTAAAATCCTCAGCCGGGCGATGGCCTGGGTCTTAAGAGTGTCCTCCCTGCTGAGCTGAGGAGATTTTTTCAGTGGAGGGATGACGAGTGTTGCCCCCACTTCTGACAACATCCTCTCGATCAGGAAACCCTTGTCCGCCATTAATTCATCTCCGGGCTGAAGTAAATGCAAGATCTGACATTTCCGTGTTATTTCCATGTCGGAGATGGAGCCTGTGTAGAGCTTTGATACAAATGTGATAACACCACATGGAGCTACACCAATCAGCCCTTTAAAGGTGGTGTGATTTTTGTAGCTCGAAAAGGTTTCTGACTGTAGTGAGAGGGAGGATGGTGTTTCACAGCGGATCTCGGTGCAGTCTACTATAACTCTCACCTGAGGGCAGTAGAGCTTGAACTTATCAGGCATTGTGGCCTGCACCTGCTCTCTTGTCATCCACACCGGCAGTGAGCCAAGAACCTGGTAAAGGTAGCTAGTCCATGTTAAAATGATGCGGCTAACTGTGGACAGGCTGACCTCAAAGATGGTAGACAAGGTTTTCTCCTGAAGCCCAGCTGCAACACGACACAGAAACATAAATAGTTCATCAATAAGTGGAAGTTTTCGGTGAGGGCTAGGTGTCACATGTGCCGTTTGCTGTGCCTTAGACCAGTATACAAGCCGTGAAGCAGAGGGATAAACAGAATCCCAAAACACGGTGAAGACCTCCTTTGAGCTGAATCGTGTGTAGTAGCGATAGTCCTCATCTGTGACACAAAAATTAAAAAGGAGTGGATGCTGCTTCTTAACTGTCAGGTGCTGGATCTCAATTTCTAGGGACAACACTTGCAGCTCCAACTCTCGAATTCTTTGAGTAGCACTGTCCAGTTTACCTTAAGGGGAAGAAAAAAGCATACATGTTGGTAGGTTAGTTATTACTCATCTATCCCATCCCATTTTCAATAAATAAAACTGAAGAAGCTTCTAAGATGGATGAGGTTTAAAACGCGCAAGTCTTTTCACAGAGAGACCAGTTACTCCAAATCGTAGTATAAAATAGTATTTTTACTTAACTGCCATATACTTTTACTTTTTTTGCCAAACAGATACATGGTTACTCTTATTTGTAATACTAACCAGGAGAAGGACGGCAGGCATAGTCGTGATCGTTTGTCACTGCAGGCAAAGCACCCTCTGTGCTGTCAGGCATCTCATGATCAGAATCATCCAGGACAGCAACACCAAGACGCTTTCTTGCTCGCTGGTAAACTGACTCCCGAGCTTGTGAGCCGCCTCCTATATGTGTGAAATTAACCATATGCTTGTCATGATACATTTTGGTAATCACTTTTCAGTCCCTAAAATGACAAATGTAGCAGCTATATTGCATCAGGATTAAATTATTAAACATTTTGTACAAGTAATATATTATTGGATTACAGTAGTATTACGTTTAACGCTGTCTACCTATCTTACCCCAATCATTCCAGTGGAATCTAGACGGCACTGATCCCTGTTTAATACGGATCCGTCCACTGGCCGATGTGTATCTATCCTCAGGGGGAAAAGTGCTGACTGCAAACAAAGGTGCTCCCACGAAGAATCTTAAAACTTGGTCCCTCATCTCTCCTGATCGCCCTCACCCAACGGGCACGTATTTCTCCATCAACAGGGAAATCGTGAAAACTCAGATACGGGAATTTCTGTTTGTTGTTTGAACAAAATGGTACACTGCAATAGCATCTTCTCGAAGATTGTGCCATGCTTCGGTGTTGGATGGGATACTGTTGCGATACAGACACCGAGAGAAAAGAAACAGCTAAATTAACATTCAGCTTTGACCAGGAATCAATATTTATCTAGCTATCATGCACAACAGTATTTGAATAGGTGAGTTACTATACATTCATGAATAAACTAACTGCCTAACAAAGGGTTAGATAGCTAGCTAAGTAAACTTGTTACATTACAGCCAGGCAGCAATGTAACGCTACCTTTAACGTTATCGGTATCTGGTACTAAGTTGTTGTTAGCTAACGTTAGCCCACTTTTAAGTAACTAAGGCAGTGAACAATTATGAATTAACAATAACGTTAGCAAGTTACAAACCATTGCATATACGTAAACATTATTACTCTTAACTTTACTAATTTAACTTAAACGTACCTTTTGGAATTTCTTCAAGTAGCTAGCTTGCTAGTTAGTGGTCAACAGTTGTATTTTCGTTGAGAAGTCTCAGGTTACGGGCGAACGGAAGTGAAGTTAACCTGCTACGCGGAAAGGCGGAAGTTAGATGACGTCATCGTGAAAAGGGCCTATAGC
>NW_025538347.1:0-20309 GCF_020615455.1 Coregonus clupeaformis | reverse complement strand
CATGAGCCCTCTCACTCCACCGGGTTACCACCTTAATTGGTTTCCACTATCTCACTCTGCTCACCTCCCTCTCTCTACTCAGCCTAACTAGCTCCACCTGTCCCTGCTCTGCTCGGCTCTAATTACTCTGCCAGCTGCGCTGCATTACCCACCAACCTCTCCCAGTATTTAAGGCCCCTGTCTTTCAGCTCTCCGTGTAGATCGCCTGCAAAGCTCACACCGGAACCTGTTTGCTCGCGCTTCTGGCTCACCCTGGTTTTGTGACCCCGACCTGCCTGGTTTTTGGATACTCTTCGCCTCAGGAGATCCAGACCTGCTTCTGCCATTACGACTCCTGACTACTCTTCAATCCCGGTAACTCTGACCAGCCTTCTGCCTTGCTACTACGTATTTTTGGATTTCCCTGAACTGTACTGCTGCCTGGTTTCATTCCGCCATTTGTGTCTGTGTTTCCTCCCCCAGGACTTCTGGACCACCAACCACCGGCGTCATCGGACGATGTCGCCGCCACCACTGGGGAGGCACAGACCCAGCACATCGGACGGGATAACCCCTGGAGCCTTCACTCACTCCCTACATCCCTTTCCCCTTAAGTTTAAATAAACTTTCTGGTGTGACGTAATTGTGGTCCTCTTGCCGTCTGTCTGAACCGTGACAGTACGATCTGAACATCATGGACCCAGCGACACTTCCCCGACATGGAAACCGAAGAACCTGAGCAACCCACCGCCATGCTACTCCTAACACACTGAGAGAGAGCTAGCCGCATGAGCGGCGACATCACCTCTCTGCTTCAGGCCAAGCACAACAGCATCAGCAGTTCCAGCAGCACCAGCAGCAGTCCCAGCAGCAGCAACAACAACTCGCCATGATCATTCAACTCCTCACCAACCTGACCCCAGCCAGTCTGCCCACCAGCCCTGCCCCCGAGTTACCTGCTGGTCATTGCAGCCGCTGCTCCGAACCCAAGATTGGAAACCCCGAGCGGTTCAACGGCGATTCAACCCAGGTCCGGCGATTCCTGACTAGCTGCCGACTTCAGTTCTCCTTGCAGCCAAGCGGACCTCGCCACGGAGGGGGCTAAGGTTGGGTAGCCATCACTCACCTGACGGGCCGAGCTCGACTCTCAGGGGAACAGCAGAGTTCCGAACGTCAAACCCCCGCATGGCAACCTTCGACCTGTTTGCTGAGGAGATGCAGAAGGTGTTTGACCTGGATTCACCAACCGCAGAGGCGTCTCGTGAACTGTTCAGTATTCGACAAGGCAGACGATAGCTCGCAGACCATTCCATCGACTTCCGAACCCTGGCTTAGACGAAGTTCTGAACACACCATCGTTCGTGGACGCGGTTCTTCCATAGTTTGGCTGACTATATCAAGGACGAGTTGGTCTCCCAGGAACTGCCCTTCCACCACTCTTGATGAAGCCATCGCACTGACTGTCAGGGATCGACAGTAGGATACAGACCCGTCGTCGTGAGAGGGGGCGCCAAGGTCCACCACACCGGCATTCGGAGAGATCCGACTGGGTTTCCCTGCCATCTACTGCCACTCACCCAGGTCAGCTTGACAGTCTGAGCCTATGGAGATTGGGCGAGCTCTCCTCACATCCTGCAGAGCGCCAGCGACGCTTCACCTCAAACCTCTGCCTCTATTGTGGAGGTGAGCTGGACATCGTGGTGGTAACCTGCCCTTTAAAGGGCCGAAGCTCACCGGGCATAGGGGAGTCCGGTTGAGTTCAATGACCATCCAGATCCTCCAACCGCAAAACCCCTGCTGCAAGTTCACCTCCGCCTCCCTGACTCAACTCACACCCTGGCTGCTCTGGTGGATTCTGGCGCCCGAAGCCAACATAATGGACATCAAGCCGGCACGCCAACTGGGACTGGAGAACCTCCGCTTTGACACCTCCTATTCCTGCCCGGGCACTGGACGGACACTTACTCTGGATCGGTCACTCATGTCACGGCCCGGGTCTCGATGGGTCTGTCCGGAAACCATCAAGAAACTATCCAGTTTCACCTGCCCCTCTCCAGGCTCAACCTCATCCTGGGTTACCCAGGCTCCCGCCCGGCACAACCTCAGCTCGACTGGGTGACCGGGTGATCAGGGAGCGGGGGAGAGGACTGCCACCGTACCACTGCCTGCTTGCACCACCCCCTCGGCCAGTACCTACTAACTCCGCTCCCGACCCCTCCAAGGACCCTGTGTCGATTCTGCCAAGTCCCTGCATCGTTGCAGCTCTGACCTGGGCTGTTGAGGAACAGGTGCTGGAGGCTCTCCGTAACCAGCCAGGTCCCAGCACTTGCCCAGCTGACCGCCTTTTTGTCCCCCGAAGACCTGAGGTCCCAGGTCGTTCAGTGGGGACATGACTCCCGCCTAGCTTGTCACCCTGGCTCCACCCGCACTTACAACCTGCTCGCCCAGAGGTTCTGGTGGCCCTCTCTGAGGAAGGATGTACGGGAATTCGTCAAGCCTGCCCCATCTGCAACCAACACAAGTCGTCCTGCCAGCCCCCAGCCGGATTGCTGCAGCCCCTGCCTGTGCCTAGGAGTCCGCTGGTCCCTGCTGCGCCTTGTCCTCCTCCTCCACGGCTCGTCGAAGGTGGTCTGGTTTACACCGTCCCGCCTGCTTCGGTCCAGACGGAGGGGTAGGGGTCTCAGTACCTCATTGACTGGGAGGGCTATGGACCTGAGGAAAGGACCTGGGTGCCAGCTAGTCGGATTGTGGATAGGACTCTCATCACCGCTTTCCACCAACGGCATCCTGATCAACCTGCAATCCGTAGGGCCGCCCCAGAGGGGGTCCTAACCGTCCGGCCCGCTCGGCTTCCTGTCCTGTGCCTGACCCTGTCTCGGGACCTGTCCCATCTCCCCGACCACGGCCCTCCGGCTTCCTCCGAGATGAGGACGTTCACTCGGGACCGTTCGGGAGGAGTTCTAGCCCTCCTCCGGCTCCCCTCCTCCCGCCCGGCGTGTGTTGCTCTTGGGACTTCTGGGGCCGTCCCTGGGGGGTTCTCGTCATGAGCCCTCTCACTCCACCGGGTTACCACCTTAATTGGTTTCCACTATCTTCCACTCTGCTCACCTCCTCTCTCTACTCAGCCTAACTAGCTCCACCTGTCCCTGCTCTGCTCGGCTCTAATTACTCTGCCAGCTGCGCTGCATTACCCACTAACCTCTCCCAGTATTTAAGGCCCTGTCTTTCAGCTCTCCGGTGTGAGATCGTCTGCAAAGCTCACACCGGAACCTGTTTGCTCGCGCTTCTGGCTCACCCTGGTTTTGTGACCCCGGACCTGCCTGGTTTTTGGATACTCTTCTGCCTCAGGAGATCCAGACCTGCTTCCCTGCCATTACGACTCCTGACTACTCTTCAATCCCGGTAACTCTGACCAGCCTTCTGCCTTGCTACTACGTATTTTTGGATTTCCCTTGAACTGTACTGCTGCCTGGTTTCATTCCGCCCCGTTGTGTCTGTGTTTCTCCCCCAGGACTTCTGGACCACCAACCACCGGCGTCATCGGACGCATCGCTGCCACCTGGGGGGAGGCACAGACCCAGCACATCGGACGGGATAACCCCTGGAGCCTTCACTCACTCCCACATCCTTTCCCCTTAAGTTTAAATAAACTTTCTTGGTGTGACGCAATTGTGGTCCTCTTGTCGTCTGTCTGAACCGTGACAGAATGTGTGTCAGTCAGTGGAAACTCAACCAAGTCGGTGAATGTTTAGCAGAACACCCACATTTCTCTTTGGCTGAACTAGGGGAGTGGAGAAGCCGGGTGGCTTTCGGGCTGATGAACAGCGGGTCACAATCCACCTTGTATTATTTCATTTGTTAATCACTTTGAAAGGCATCACCTGTAAGAAATATGCTCTATTAATAAAGTTTGATCGATTGAAAGAGTGCACACTGACACAAACAGAGGACGTGCTGTGGATAATAAACAGTTTGTGGCTATTCTGACCGGTTATTGCCAGGGGACAGGGTGCAGGAAAAGCGTGAACAAAATAGTTCACCTAGAACACAGCGCCCAGGCATTACACCAGAGACACTGTAGTAGATCATTATATGTAGTAAATGTGTTCGGCTGTAGGCTAAATGTTAAAGGCCTGTGTAGATATGGTGGGCATGTCGTAAGGTGGACTTTAAGGTTGTCTGCTATCATTTGTTATTTTGTAGTTCTTTGTAAAAACGCCACTCCCATGCTCCGGGTGTCGGTGGCTTCTTTTGTCGTGATGATGATGATGATGATGATGATGATGATGGTCTTAGAAGTGACAGTGCACGAGTCCTGGGTATGTATTATTGTCTGAATGGAGTGCACGACACCATCTGGGTATCTAATGTTGCGATACTGGCTTGAAAGAAAGAAGATTGGTAGTTGGTTTTGAACCTGTAACTCGAAATAAGTTTATTGTAATAAAATTGTATATTTTTGATAGTTTTGCCTGGTCCATTGTATTGCTCTTGATCCAATAGGTGGCCTGTCACCACCTGTCTTATACTGGTTGAGATGGTCCTGTCACCCCCTGTCTTATACTGGTTGAGATGGTCCTGTCAGCACCTGTCTTATACTGGTTGAGATGGTCCTGTCACCCCCTGTCTTATACTGGTTGAGATGGTCCTGTCAGCACCTGTCTTATACTGGTTGAGATGGTCCCCTGTCAGCACCTGTCTTATACTGGTTGAGATGGTCCTGTCACCCCCTGTCTTATACTGGTTGAGATGGTCCTGTCAGCACCTGTCTTATACTGGTTGAGATGGTCCTGTCACCCCGTCTTATACTGGTTGAGATGGTCCTGTCACCACCTGTCTTATACTGGTTGAGATGGTCCTGTCACCACCTGTCTTATACTGGTTGAGATGGTCCTGTCAGCACCTGTCTTATACTGGTTGAGATGGTCCTGTCATCCCCTGTCTTATACTGGTTGAGATGGTCCTGTACCTCTGTCTTATCTGGTTGAGATGGTCATGTCATCCCCTGTCTTATACTGGTTGAGATGGTCCAGTCAGCACCTGTCTTATACTGGTTGAGATGGTCCTGTCACCCCGTCTTATACTGGTTGAGATGGTCCTGTCACCACCTGTCTTATACTGGTAGAGACGGTCCTGTCACCACCTCTCTTATACTGGTTGAGATGGTCCTGTCACCACCTCTCTTATACTGGTTGAGATGGTCCTGTCACCCCGTCTTATACTGGTTGAGATGGTCCTGTCACCACCTGTCTTATACTGGTTGAGATGGTCCTGTCATCCCCTGTCTTATACTGGTTGAGATGGTCCTGTCACCACCTCTCTTATACTGGTTGAGATGGTCCTGTCACCACCTCTCTTATACTGGTTGAGATGGTCCTGTCACCCCATCTTATACTGGTTGAGATGGTCCTGTCACCCCATCTCTATACTGGTTGAGATGGTCCTGCTCACCACCTCTCTTATACTGGTTGAGATGGTCCTGTCACCACCTGTCTTATACTGGTTGAGAGATGGTCCTGTCACCACCTGTCTTATACTGGTTGAGATGGTCCTGTCACCCCCTGTCTTATACTGGTTGAGATGGTCCTGTCATCCCCTGTCTTATACTGGTTGAGATGGTCCTGTCACCCCCTGTCTTATACTGGTTGAGATGGTCCTGTCACCCCGTCTTATACTGGTTGAGATGGTCCTGTCACCCCGTCTTATACTGGTTGAGATGGTCCTGTCACCACCTGTCTTATACTGGTTGAGATGGTCCTGTCACCACCTGTCTTATACTGGTTGAGATGGTCCTGTCACCACCTGTCTTATACTGGTTGAGATGGTCCTGTCACCCCCGTCTTATACTGGTTGAGATGGTCCTGTCACCACCTGTCTTATACTGGTTGAGATGGTCCTGTCACCACCTCTCTTATACTGCTGTTGAGATGGTCCTGTCACCACCCTCTCTTATACTGGTTGAGATGGTCCTGTCACCACCTGTCCTATACTGGTTGAGTTGTTCCCCCTCATCAAACAGGAACTGGCGTAGTCTGTTAGTTGAGCCATTTTAGGTTACCCTAGTTGGCAGGTTTAACTGGGGCGAACATTTACTAAATCTGACCATATAGGCCTATGTATCAAACATAAATCTGGTTTCCATTGAGCTTGAGACGATGTCAGGAGCCTAGAAGGCAAACTGCAGCACACAACAGTGATGTCTGGAGTTCTACAGTAAGTATCCATAGAGATGGGCTCCTTCTTCTGCAGAATCTTCTTTTCTGAACCGTGCAGCGTAGAAGGCGCTGATCCATACAGATAAACCTTTGGCTCAAACATCGACAAGCGCCAGCTCAGACCAGCAGAAGCCACTTACACACAGTGCAGTCTCTATGCAGAGGAGAACCGAACGACTGAGATTATCGTGGGTGCTGCTGCAATTGGACACCCTAGAACATCACTTCCCTAATGCTGCTGCGATTGGACACCCTAGAACATCACTTCCTGATGCTGCTGCGATTGGACACCCTAGAACGCCACTTCCTGATGCTGCTGCGATTGGACACCCTAGAATGTCACTTCCTGATGCTGCTGCGTATTGACACCCTAGAACATCACTTCCTGATGCTGCTGCGATTGGACACCCTAGAACGTCACTTCCTGATGCTGCTGCGATTGGACACCCTAGAACATCACTTCCTGATGCTGCTGCGATTGGACACCCTAGAACGTCACTTCCTGATGCTGCTCGCGATTGGACACCCTAGAACATCACTTCCTGATCCTGCTGCGATTGGACACCCTAGAACGTCACTTCCTCATTTCCTACTGTACTATGTTGCTACATGAATTCGCAGTACCCATTCATGCGTAAAATGCAGCTACTAAAATTAGTCTTACATTTTGTACTCTGCAGCATAGCATGTAGGTTCTGCTCTCCAAAGATGTGTCTGTCACTTCAGGTAACAACATTTACAGTCATGTTTTATTATTGCCTATACAAGTCAATAGGCTACTCGGCTATTACACTGTGAATCCCCCGTGCAAGGGACTATTATTGTGTACAACAGGTCCAGCCCCCAGCCACAGCTGTAAGCCTTTTTCCAGCAGCAGCAGTGAGAGGGCTATGACCCAGGAGACAGCCTGTCTCAGCCTCACGAGTGGTGTGCGTGGCGGTAAAACCAGCCAGATCCTGCCACTCAGAGATACACGCATCGGCATAGCTCTGCAGGCAGAAAGCAAAGAACGCACTCACGCACTCGCAAAGGACATCTGCTGTAGCTTCTGATGACTCTCCCATTGAGCTAATTCAATCACTGTGGTTTACAATCAAAAGGTCCCGAGGGATGGAGTCATCAAATCAAATGGTATTTGTCACATGCTACGTAAACAACAGGTGAAACTAACAGTGGAATGGTGACTAACGGGACCTTCCCAACAATGCAGAGAGAAAGAAAATAGAGAAATCATACAAGGTAATGTACAAGGTAATTGAGGTAGATACGCAAATATAACTTGGAATAAAGTGACTAGGCAACAGGATAGATAATAGAGCCCCACAGTGGAGGTGTACATAATACCCATAAAACCAAGCTGGGTCAAACAGGGAAATGGTTCCAATACACTTTCCACCAATCATTTTTCAAATGGGGGATTTTAGAAACACTTAAAATAAGGGCTGTTTTATGTAGGCTTACCCTGGCGTGACGTTTTTGATAACCATGTAAATCTTCTCGGACAAGGTGACTTTTATCAATATATTCGCCTGTATTTACTCTCGGAATCGAAAATGCTAATTAGCATAAAAGTAGACATCATGCAAAACTACAAATTCCTGCACGCTCATGTGTGTCATATCTCGCGGACACCTTTGCTAACAGGTATTGTGTCAATTTAAAACGTGCACAAGACAGATTCACAGAATTGTCCATTTAAAGAAATGTAGCCAATTTATTCATTACTACATTTCCTAACATTAGATAGTTAATCCAGAGATTCTTACCTTACGATTTGACAGTCTCAGTCCAGATCATCATGGCATTTGTAGTTCTTTATGATAGCCACATTAGCAGCTAATTAGCGTTTCATTTTGGGAGGGTAAATACAGGCCAATATATTGATAAAAGTCACCTTGTCCTAGAGGGATTTAATGGTTATGAAAATGTCATGCCAGGGTAAGTCTACATTAAACACAGCCCTTATTTTAAGTGTTTCTAAAATCCCCTATGGGGGAAATGAATGGTGGAAAACGATTGGAACCATTTCCCTGTTTGACCGCTTAGGTTTTATGGGTATTACGACTCTTTATAAATAGTAGCAGCAGCATTATGTGATGATTCAAAAAAAGTTAGGTCAAAAAGGGGTCAATGCAGATGGTCCAGGTAGCTATTTGGTTAACTATTTGAATAACTATTTAGCAGTCTTATGGCTTGGGGGTAGAAGCTGGTCAGGGTCCTGTTGGTTCCACTTGCCGTACGGTAGCAGAGAGAACCAGTCTATGACTTGGGTGGCTGGAGTCTGAAAAATGTTTGGGTCATCCTGTGAAAGTTAGTATGTGTGTGTGCGTTTATGTATTTGTTGTTGTTTCTCTGTATACACTACTAGCAATGTTAATGACGTTGTCTTTAGCTAGCCCAGATAGGTTCAATCTTCTAGCCTCATCACTAGCTACCAAGAAGCCATTTCAGGCTATCAATGTCACGAACTCTGATGCGGATGTGGTGCGAATCAATAGCAGGACACAGGAGCTCAGTTAATCCAGACTTTACTAGAAAATCCAAAATCAAAACACGGGTCAAACAACCCGGAGGCGAAACATACGCCACAGTGCGTAAAAATACTCCCAAACCGAACTGCGCACGACACTAAATAGCCTTGGTTTCTCTAATGACTGCCTCGCCTGGTTCACCAACTACTTCTCAGATAGAGTTCAATGTGTCAAATCGGAGGGCCTGTTGTCTGGACCTATGGCAGTCTCTATGGGGTGCCACAGGGTTCAATTCTTGGGCCAACTCTTTCTCTGTGTATATCAATGACGTCGCTCTTGCTGCTGGTGACTCTCAGATCCACCTCTACAGACGACACCATTTTTTGTATACATCTGGCCCTTCATTGGACACTGTGTTAACAAACCTCCAAACGAGCTTCAATTCCATACAACACTCCTTCAGTAGCCTCCAACTGCTCTTAAACACTAGTAAAAACAAAATGCATGCTCTTCAACCCGAACGCTGCTTGCACCCGCCCACGACTAGAATCACCCCTACTCTAGACGGGTCTGACCTAGAGTACGTGGACAACTACAAATATCCAGGTGTCTGGTTAGACTGTAAACTCTCCTTCCAGACTCACATTAAGAATCTCCAATCCAAAGTTAAATCTAGAATCGGTTTCCTATTTCGCAACAAAGCCTCCCTTCACTCATGCTGCCAAACATGCCCTTGTAAAACTGACTATCCTACCGATCCTTGACTTCCAGCGATGTCATTTACAAAATAGCCTCCAACACTCTACTCAGCAAATTGGATGTTGTCTATCACAGTGCCATCCGTTTTGTCTCCAAAGCCCCATATAATACCCACCACCACTGTGACCTGTACGCTCTTGTTGGCTGGTCCTCACTACATATTCGCCGCCAAACCCACTGGCTCCAGGCCATCTATAAATCACTGCTAGGCAAACCGCCTTATCTTAGCTCATTGGTCACCATAGCAACACCCACCCGTAGTCTGCTCCAGCGGGTATATCTCACTGGTTATCCCCAAAGCCAACACCTCCTTCGGCCGCAATTCCTTCCAGTTCTCTGCTGCCAATGACTGGAACAAACTGCAAAAAATCTCTGAAGCTGGAGACGCTTATCTCCCTCACTAACTTTAGGCATCAGTTGTCAGAGCACCTTACCGATCACTGCACCTGTACACAGCCCATCTGAAATTAGCCCGCCCAACTACCTCATCCCTATATTGTTATTTATTTTGCTCATCTGTACCCCAGTATCTCTATTTGCACATCATCTCTGCACATCATTCCAGTGTTAATACTAAATTGTAATTATTTTGCACTATAGCCTATTTTATTGCCTTACCTCCATAACTTGCTAAATTTGCACACTGTATATTAATTGTATTTCTGTTGTATTTTTTTTTGATTTTTGTTTTGTTTTACCCCATATGTAACTCTGTGTTGTTGTTTTTATCGCACTGCTATGCTTTATCTTGGCTAGGTCGCAGTTGTAAATGAGAACTTGTTCTCAACTGGTTTACCTGGTTAAATAAAGGTGAAATAAAATAAAAATAAAAAAATAAAAAAAATAGTGCGACGGTAAAACAAAGAGAGTCAGCAAACAGCACTGCACCAAGCGACAGGAAAACAATTACACACAACACATGACAGAAAACCACGAGAACTTATAGGACACATAATAAACACTAAACATGAACAGGTGTAC
Source organism: Coregonus clupeaformis (assembly GCF_020615455.1). Classification (NCBI taxonomy): domain Eukaryota; kingdom Metazoa; phylum Chordata; class Actinopteri; order Salmoniformes; family Salmonidae; genus Coregonus; species Coregonus clupeaformis. The sequence continues at coordinate 9,904 of NW_025538347.1, read as the reverse complement.
TAAACAGACCAAACCAACCAAACATAGAAAACAAAGAACGGTGGCAGCTAGTAACTCGGAGACGACGACCGCTGAAGCCTGCCCGAACAAGGAGGGAGGAGCAGCCTCGGCCGAAACCGTGACAATCAATCAAGTTAGAGTAGCTAGCTTGTCTAACTATATTAGCTGGCATGACCGCTGGCAAGATTGGTAGACTTTAGAAAAGCAAGCAATAACTAAATGTACTGAATAAGACTCACATTTTAGCAGAGATGCAGAAGCATATTTCATTTCTTAAATTAAAACAAATACAGACATGATACAGACAGCCCAAGAGGTATGGGTCTTAGATATGCATAAAATTAAACATATTATGGACATAGAATTAGCAGTAGAACGATGATGGTTCTAGATTGCTACCACTGACTTGTATAAACAAAAAATGTTTGAGGTTGTGGACAGGTGTCTTTTATACTGATAACAAGTTCAAACAGGTGCCATTAATACAGATAACGAGTGGAGGACAGAGGAGCCTCTTAAAGAAGAAGTTACAGGTCTGTGAGAGCCAGAAATCTTGCTTGTTTGTGAGGTGACCAAATACTTGTTTTCCACCATCATTTGCAAATAAATTCATTAAAAATCCTACAATGTGATTTTCTGGAATTTTTTTCCTCATTTTGTCTGTCATAGTTGATGTGTACCTATGATGAAAAGTACAGGCCCTCTCTCATCTTTTTAAGTGGGAGAACTTGCACAATTGGTGGCTGACTAAATACTTTTTTTCCCCACTGTAACTGAGTATGACATTGATCTACATGTCAGATAACTGTGCAGCTCAGTGCGGAGGATGCAGCTCTCGCCAACGAAAGGTAGACCTACCCTGTCCCTGTTCTACTATTCCTACATCTGGACGTGCTTCAGCTTTGGTACATCTGGACGTGCTTCAGCTTTGGTACATCTGGACGTGCTTTCAGCTTTGAGTACATCTGGACGTGCTTCAGCTTTGGTACATCTGGACGTGCTTCAGCTTTGGTACATCTGGACGTGCTTATGCGCTTCAGCTTTGGTACATCTGGAGCGTGCTTCAGCTTTGGTACATCTGGACGTGCTTCAGCTTTGGGCACATCTGGACGTGCTTCAGCTTTGGTACATCTGGACGTGCTTCAGCTTTGGTACATCTGGACGTGCTTCAGCTTTGCTACATCTGGACGTGCTTCAGCTTTGGTATCATCTGGACGGCTTCAGCTTTTGGTACATCTGGGACGTGCTTCAGCTTTGGACATCTGGACGTGCTTCAGCTTTGTACATCTGGACGTGCTTCAGCTTTGGTACATCTGGACGTGCTTCAGCTTTGGTACATCTGGACGTGCTTCAGCTTTGGTACATCTGGACGTGCTTCAGCTTTGGTACATCTGGACGTGCTATGCGCTTCAGCTTTGTGTACATCTGCACGGCAGCTTCAGCATTCAGATGCTTGTAAAAAATGGATTTCGCAAATAACAAATTATAGGTTTTATTAATTGAGGGACAACAATGTAATTTGCCGGGTCATTGTTAACAAATGAACTGTAGAAAATTGTGTTTTACTGGTGGAGCTGTGTAGGCTACCGGCAGGGCCTAAGCGACATAAGCGGTAGCTTAGGGCCCCCTTAGGGCCCCGTTAGGGCCCCCCGGCCGCTAGGGGGATGTTTATATTTTTGAGTGTCGTTACCCTTTAATTCAAGTGCACAGGCACCTAGAACTGTTGTTTGGTTAGCAGTGATTCAGTAGCACATGGAGTTTGCAAAACAAATGGCCACTGGATTGATGAAAATAATCATGATATCATTCTGCCATGTAGGCATAGGCTACTTTGTAGCTAGTTAACGTTTAATTGAGAAGGTTTTTTGAGAAAGCCTTTCCATCGACCAGAATACGGTTAGCCTATTGTTAGCTTTGCTATATTTGTCCTCTTCCTTAATTGTTTGAAACCTGGACGTTTTACTCCATATTATGAGGCATGTATTATCTTGCTTCAAAGTAGTCTATAGCCAAAAATCCCACCATAGAAATGTTGAGGCAATTATTTTATAAAGACTTCCTCATATGCCTTCTCCCGTTCTATTCGTTCTTTCAACTTTCTTTCATTGTCTAGCAACCAAAGGCATTATCCCAGTCATATTAGCAACCCATGATAGTTATTGTATCTTTAGATCTCCCCTCTTTCTAAATGTCTAACGGATATTACCATCTCTGTCCATGAAGCCGCTGCATGTGCGGCGCACATTTTAGAACTGTGTTTTCCCGCAAACTGCATTTTCGAACATTTGCACACACACTACAAGTCAAAGGTTTGGACACACCTACTCATTCAAGGGTTTTTGTTTATATGTTAAAAAAATTACATTGTAGAATAATAGTGAAGACATAAAAACTATGAAATAACACATATCTAATCATGTAGTAACCAAAAAACTGTTAAAACAAATAAAATAAAAATACACTACACAATTGCTGATGCTCCAGATACTCAACTAGTCCCAAGAAGGCCAGTTTTATTGCTTCTTTAAATCAGCACAACAGTTTCCAGCTGTGCTAACATAATTGCAAAAGGGTTTTCTAATGATCAATTAGCCTTTTAAAATGATAAACTTGGATTAGCAAACACAACGTGCCATTGGAACACAGGACTGATGTTTGCTGATAATGGGCCTCTGTACGCCTATGTAGATATTCCATTAAAAATCAGCCGTTTCCAGCTACAATAGCCATTTACAACATTAACAATGTCTACACTGTATTTCTGATCAATTTGATGTTCTTTTAATGGACAGAAAAATTCTTTCGAAAACAAGGACATTTCTAAGTGACCCCAAACTTTTGAACGGTACTGTATATTATATATTTAAGATTCTTCAAATAGCCACCCTTTGCCTTGATGACAGCTTTGCACACTCTTGGCATTCTCTCAACCAGCTTCATGAGATAGTCACCTGGAATGCATTTCAATTAACAGGTGTGCCTTCTTAATAGTTAATTTGTGGAATTTCTTTCCTTCTTAATGTATTTGAGCCAATCAGTTGTGTTGTGACAAGGTATACAGAAGATATCCCTATTTGGTAAAAGAACAAGTCCATATTAGTCCAGTGTAACAACCATCTAGCGCTATGATGAAACTGGCTCTCATGAGGACCGCCACAGGAATGGAAGACCCAGACTTACCTCTGCTGCAGAGGATAAGTTAATTAGAGTTACTAGCCTCAGAAATTGCAGCCCAAATAAATGCTTCACAGAGTTCAAGTAACAGACACATCTCAACATCAACTGTTCAGAGGAGACTGCGTGAATCAGGCCTTCATGGTCGAATTGCTGCAAAGAAACCAATACTAAAGGACACCAATAAGAAGAAGAGACTTGCTTGGGTCAAGAAACACGAGCAATGGACATTAGACCGGTGGAAATTTGTCCTTTGGTCTGAGGTCCAAATTGGAGATTTTTGGTTCCAACCGCCGTGTCTTTGTGTGGGTGAACGGATGATCTCTGCATGTGTATTTCCACCGTAAAGCATGGAGGAGGAGGTGTTATGGTGTGGGGGTGCTTTGCTGGTGACACTGTCTGTGATTTATTTAGGAATTCAAGGCACACTTAACCAGCATGGCTACCACAGCATTCTGCAGCGATACGCCATCCCATCTGGTTTGGGCTTAGTGGGACTATCATTTGTTTTTAACAGGACAATGCCCAACACAGTTTTTTTTTGCTTACTACATGATTACATATAGTGTTATTTCATAGTTTTGATGTCTTCACTATTAATCTACAATGTAGAAAATAGTAAAAATAAAGACAGACCCTGGAATGAGTAGGTGTGTCCAAACTTTTTGACTGGTACTGTAAGTCTACCGCTGTTATTGCACACTTGCTGCAGAAGTTTATCAACATTTAGTTTATTAACATTTTAAGCTAAACCTTCTGATCTGTTCCATCAGCCTTATTAATTGATATGGCGTATACCTGTAGGCTAATTGGTGTGAAGGCTGTATTAGACTAAGCTTTTTTCCATTATTATTTTCTAGATAACAACAACATATGGTAACACAAAATCGCGAAACGCCTAGCAACCCAAAGGTTGTGTGTTCAAATCTCATCACGGACAACTTTAGCATTTTAGCTATTTAGCAACTTTTCAACTACTTAGCATGTTAGCTAACCCTTCCGTTAACCCTATCTCCAACCCTTTTAGCTAACCCTTCCCTAACCCTTTAACCTAACTCATAACCTTAACCCCTAGCCTAGCTAACATTAATCAGCTAGCTAACGTTAGCATTAGGCCACCTAGCTAACGTTAGCCACAACAAATTGGAATTGTAACATATCATCCATTTAGCAAATTTGTAACATATTGTACATTTTGCAAGTAATCGTAACATATCATACAAATTGTACTTCCCGTAACATATGGATACGAAATGGATGATGGACATACACAAATTAATACATACCGTATTTAAAATGTAACATATCATACTAGATGGAGTGTCTCCGATTTACATACAGAGAATTATACAAAATGCTTTGAGACCAGGTTTCTAACCCTAACTTTAAATTAAAACCAAAAAGCAAATAGTTGTTTTCATGCATTTTTAAGATATAGCCAATTTTGACGTTTGTAGCTGTGGTAACTAATTCTTCTTCTTCTTCTTCTTCTTCTTCTTCTTCGATGAGGTTTAACGACGGTTGGCATCCAATAAATGTTCCATTACCACCACCTACTAGACTGGAGTATAACTCCCTTACTTTGCTTTAAAAAAATTAAATACTACAAATACCCTACCATCTAACACTATACTCACAAATTTTTTTGAATAATAATAATCATTATTATTATTATTAATATTATTATAATAATAATAATAAAATACCATACTCCACTATTTATATCTATTTATTCCTACTTCAGGCCAACAGCCTGAATGGGACACCACCACTCAACACACCCTGTAACTCTTCTGATGTCAAGTCTCGCACACCCAAATACCTCTCTGCAGCTGCCACCACAACCTCTATTTTCTGCGACTTAGGTTCCATCCCTGCAGAACAGTTGATAACCATTGCTATAAATGCCAAAAATCCAATCTTACTGAAACATATATCACTTGTTGGTTTATCCCTCTGTACTGGTACAGATCTACTACTCACACCACTCCTCCCCCTTGACCCATCTTCCTCTACTTTCTTCACTGCCTCAGCATATGACAACTTCTGCACTACTCTAACCCTGGAAACCTCAACCTGCCTCTCTCACACTGGACATGTCTGATCCCTAAGCCCCATGGGCACCTCTACAATTAACACACTACCACTACTTTCCCCAATGCTACACATTCCTTTGTCTCATGCCCTTCTGCACACTTCTCACACCTTGGAACCTCCCTCCTACACACTGCGCCACATGCCCAAAAGCTTGACACCTGTAACAAGGTAATGTATTCTGCACAAAGCTCGGTACAGGATAATTTATATATCCTAACATTGCGGTAACTAATGGAAACCGTTGTGCCTATTGTTGACACGTATATCTGCCTCTCATTGGCTAGAATGGTCCCACCTGCCTCCTCCCAACTGCCTTCCATTTTTAAATACATTTATTTTCATTGTTAGAGCTGCCCACTTGAGTATCTGGTTAATAATCTGGGTTTGGGGCTTTGCTTGCATGCATCACCCGACCTGAGCATTACAGGAAGGCTACAGAGAGGGGCTGAGGACGACATCAGGCCAGCAAGCCAACTGCATCATCTGGCATCACCATCATCAAATCATCTAACCTAACTCCAGTGGGTTGTTAGAAGCACCAGTCGCTGTCATAAACTGGCACCTCCGTTATGAAGGAACTCTCCGAGCTGGCTTCATCACCATCAATGTCTTTTGTTTTGTTAATCTACCTACAGTGGGGAAAACAAGTATTTGATACACTGCCGATTTTGCAGGTTTTCCTACTTACAAAGCATGTAGAGGTCTGTAATTCTTATCATAGGTACACTTCAACTGTGAGAGACGGAATCTAAAACAAAAATCCAGAAAAATCACATTGTATGATTTTAAGTAATTCATTTGCATTTTTATTGCATGACATAAGTATTTGGTACAGAAAACCTTTGTTTGCAATTACAGAGATCATATGTTTCTGTAGGTCTTGACCAGGTTTGCAAACACTGCAGCAGGGATTTTGGCCCACTCTCCATACAGACCTTCTCCAGATCCTTCAGGTTTCGGGGCTGTTGCTGGGCAATACAGACTTTCAGCTCCCTCCAAATATTTTCTATTTGGTTCAGGTCTGGGAGACTGGCTAGGCCACTCCAGGACCTTGAGATGCTTCTACGGAGCCACTCCTTAGTTGCCCTGGCTGTGTGTTTCGGTCGTTGTCTGCGTGGGAAGACCCAGCCACGACTCCATCTTCAATGCTCTTACTGAGGGTAGGAGGTTGTTGGCCAAGATCTCGCGATACATGGCCCCATCCATCCTCCCTCAATACGGTGCAGTCGTCCTGCCCCCTTGAAAAAGCATCCCCAAAGAATGATGTTTCCCACCTCCATGCTTCATGGTTGGGATGGAGTTCTTGAAGTTGTACTCATCCTTCTTCTTCCTCCAAACATGGCGAGTGGAGTTTAGACCAAAAAGCTCTATTTTTGTCTCATCAGACCACATGACCTTCTCCCCCATTCCTCCTCTGGATCATCCAGATGGTCATTGGCAAACTTCAGACTGGCCTGGACATGCGCAGGCTTGAGCAGGGGGACCTTCTGCGTGCGCTGCAGGATTTTAATCCATGACGGCATAGTGTGTTACTAATGGTTTTCTTTGAGACTATGGACCCAGCTCTCTTCAGGTCATTGACCAGGTCCTGCCGTGTAGTTCTGGGCTGATCCCTCACCTTCCTCATGATCGTTGATGCCCCACGAGGTGAGATCTTGCATGAGCCCCAGACCGAGGTGATTCACCATCATCTTGAACTTCTTCCATTTTCTAATAATTGCGCCTACAGTTGTTGCCTTCTCACCAAGCTGCTTGCCTATTGTCCTGTAGCCCATCCCAGCCTTGTGCAGGTCTACAATTTTATCCCTGATGTCCTTACACAGCTCTCTGGTCTTGCGCCATTGTGGGGAGAGGTTGGAGTCTGTTTGATTGAGTGTGTGGACAGGTGTCTTTTATACAGGTAACGAGTTCAAACAGGTGCAGTTAATACAGGTAATGAGTGGAGAACAGGAGGGCTTCTGTAAAGAAAAACTAACACGTCTGTGAGAGCCGAATTCTTACTGGTTGGTAGGTGATCAAATACTTATGTCATGCAATAAAATGCAAATTAATTACTTTAAAATCATACAATGTGATTTTCTGGATTTCTGTTTTAGATTCCGTCTCTCACAGTTGAAGTGTACCTATGATAAAAATTACAGACCTCTACATGCAAGTAGGAAAACCTGCAAAAATCGGCAGTGTATCAAATACTTGTTCTCCCCACTGTAATTGTTATGTCTACTTAAATGTTTTGTCTTTATCTTTAGGCTTATACTGCAATTCAGATTTTAGCTGCAAATGTGTAGCCTACAAGATGAAATGGACCAATGAAACAATAAACCCTGCATATTTATATATATATATATATATATATAAACTGCTCAAAAAATAAAGGGAACACTAAAATAACACACCCTAGATCTGAATGAATGAATTAATCTTATTAAATACTTTTTTCTTTACATAGTTGTGTCACGATCAGTCGTAGGAGTGAGTAGACCAGGCGCAGCGTGTCGAAACAAACATGACTTTAATCGTTAAAGTATACCAAACAAAAACACGACTCGTGAAGTCCACGGTAAACAAATACCGACACGGAACAAAAACCCACAAACACAAAGTGAAACACAGACAGTTAAATATGGCTCCCAATCAGAGACAACCAGCACACAGCTGACACTCGTTGCCTCTGATTGGAGCCACAGTCAAACATAGAAAATGACGAACTAGAAACACCCAACATAGAAACAGAACACATAGAATGAACACACCCTGGCTCAACATAATGAGTCCCAGAGCCAGGGATTGTGACAGTACTTCAAAGGCGCGGACTGCGACCGCGCCTCAACTAAACAAAACAGGGGAGGGCTGGGCGGGCATACCTCCCTCGGCGGCGGTTCTGGCTCCGGCCTTGACCACCACCCTCCAATACACCCCCCATAGTGCCCCTGGTCCAGTCTGTCGACTTGCACCCTGGCTTGGTGCGTGGAGGAGGAACGGGCCTTACCAGGCTGACTTCTCGCACCCCTGGCTTAGTGCAAGTGGCAGAACAGGCCGACCGGGCTGGCGACGCGCACCGTAGGTTTGGTGCGAGTGGCAGGAACAGGCCGGGTCGGGAGCTGGCGACGCGCACCGTGATAGACTTGGTGCGGGTGGCAGGAACAGGCCGGGTCGGGCTGGCGACGCGCACCAGACGGTGCGGGTGGCAGAACAGGCCGGACCGGGCTGGCGACGCGCACCGTAGGTTTAGTGCGTGGAGCAGGGACAGGCCGGGCTGGGCTGTCGACGCACACCGTAGGCTTGGTGCGTGGAGCAGGGACAGGCCGGGCTGGGCTGTCGAGACTTACCGTAGGCTTGGTGCGTGAAGCAGGGACAGGCCGGACCGGGGCTGGCGACGCACACCGTAGGTTTGGTGCGTGGAGCAGGACAGGCCGGACCGGGCTGGCGACGCGACACCGTGGAGGCTGGTGCGTGGAGCAGGGACAGGCCGGGCTGGGCTGTCGACGCACACCGTAGGCTTGGTGCGTGAAGCAGGGACAGGCCGGGACGGGCTGGCGACGCTTCACACCGTAGGTTTGGTGCGTCGGAGCAGGGACAGGCCGGGCTGGGCTGTCGACGCACACCGTAGGCTTGGTGCGTGGAGCAGGGACAGGCCGGGCTGGGCTGTCGACGCGACACCGTAGGCGGTGCGTGGAGCAGGGACAGGCCGGACCGGGCTGGCACACACACCGTGGGCTGGTGCGTGGAGCAGGGACAGGCCGGACTGGGCTGGCGACGCACACCGTAGGCTTGGTGCGTGGAGCAGGGACAGGCCGGACTGGGCTGGCGACGCACCACCGTAGGCTTGGTGCGTGGAGCAGGGACAGGCCGAACCGGGCGTTGGAGATGGATAGGAGGCCTGGAGTGAATAGCGGCCACCACCCGTCCTGGCTGAATGCCTACCCTCACACACTCTGTGTGAGGCATCCGCACAGGACGTACAGGCCGGATGTACCCCTGACCTGGTGGCCTTCTGGATCCGCCCCACCTCTCCTCCGTCAGCCCCAGCCGTCCATGCCGTGTGCCCCCCTAAAAATTTTTCTGGTTGCCTCACGACCGTCCGACGACGACCCTGATCACGCCGTAGCTCCTCTCTCGGCGCGCCTCCACCGCCTCACTCCATGGCCGGGCGATCCATCCCGGCCAGGATTTCTCCCAGGTCCAGGACCCCCTGCCCGTCCAAGATCTGCTCCCACGCCCAGGCTGCCTGCTCCTGGACACGCTGTTTGGTCTTGGTATGGTGGGTTTTTCTGTCACGATCGTCGTAGGAGTGAGTAGACCAAGGCGCAGCGCGATGAAACAAACATGACTTTAATCGTTAAAGAAGTATACCAAACAAAACACGACTCAAGTGAAGTCTACGGTAAATAAATACCGACACGGAACAAAAACCCACAAACACAAAGTGAAACACAGACAGTTAAATATGGCTCCCAATCAGAGACAACCAGCACACAGCTGACACTCGTTGCCTCTGATTGGGAGTCACACACGTCAAACATAGAAAATGACGAACTAGAAACACCCAACATAGAAACAGAACACATAGAATGAACACACCCTGGCTCAACATAATGAGTCCCAGAGCCAGGGTGTGACAAGTTGAATGTGC
>NW_025538346.1:0-20314 GCF_020615455.1 Coregonus clupeaformis | reverse complement strand
TGTATATCACCCGCAACCTTCATTCATAATGACTGCCAGGGTTTGGAACAGTGGGAGGAGACTACCTAAGCCATTTAAACTGGAACAACCATTTCAGTAATGGGTGCAAAAATTCTAACTAAATTATTGGATTAGTTTCGAAAAATGTATTTTATTTATCTTTGTGTCACATTAAGATTAATCAATCAAAAACAATTTGTTATCATAACTTGAAAAAATGTAGTTGGTGTGACTTCTCAGTTAGTTTTGAGTTAGTACCACATAAACATTTTAAGTAATAATGACTTTTCATTTACTTTGAGTTAAACTTACTAGAAGTATTTTAGTTAAAAATGCCTTGGGGTTTACAGTGGTCGCCTGCAGTGTTGATAATTAATGACTACATCTCATTTCAATAGCCGTGCATGATCATATAAATACTGGTGCTTACACGAGAGCACGAGAGCACGACATTCCCAAGAGCGGAGCAAACAGTGGTTTTAATCTGGACAAGTAGTTTAGCCTATTATTTAGCCTACCACACAAATACTGTTGTTTAGTTTAATAAAAGGGATGACAAAAGCTACATTAACACGGAGCTGCAAATCGGACTTCTTTCTTGCTTTGTTGTGATCTCATTCTCAGTCTCGATTTAACTGAACTTAGAAAAAAAGTTTCAAACGTCAAGGTAAATCCGAGGGGAAGTCAATGGGCAACAGGTAAATTCTTGTCATTTAGCAAGTGCCACTAGTAATTATTTCAAAATTGAGGCTACAGTAATTTATTACTTCACAGTTTCATTTAGATTTTAAGGTAAATATCACCAATATGTTGGTTTAGTTAAGTGGAAATAATTGGAAATAATTGTGTTTATTAGTTGTGTTTGGCCATGCATTGATCACATTTTTTATTCATGTTTTTCACCTAGGTCATTTTCATGGGCAAGAAATGTGTGAATAGCTAATTTTTTTTTCTCCCGTCGGAGATGGAGAGCTCTCTTTGGAGTTCAGTCTGTCAACCCCGAGCTCAAGGCAGAGAGTTTGAGGGAGCTGTTCATTGAAGAGGTGCTGAAAAGTGCTATACAGACTAGGAAGAAACGCGGCTTTTAGATCAAGCGACTTAGAAGGGGTTTAAGCTATCTACAAGTGAATGTTATATGTTGATGTTGCATTCATATTGTAAATGTATCAAATTCCATGTGGTACATTTATGTGCAACTAGCAGCCTATACTGTATGTTTGTGTAGCCTACCTACACAGAGTACAATCAGCCTGTCACCAACCTTTAGTAAACTTTTTGTTTAAAAAAAATTTCCCCAGTAAACAATAACAATAGACTTTCAGCACTCTGGTAGGGAAGGGCACTCAACATGTACGGCACTTACAAAATTACTGATGATTGGCTGAAAGTTCCTTTCTGAGGATGGCTCACCCCTCACAGTTTTGGGGGATTTCAACCTCCCACGTCTACATTTGACTCATTTCTCTGCTCTCCTTCTCCACTCCTCTCCTCTTTTGACCTCACCCTCTCACCGTCCCCCTACTCACAAGGCAGGCAATACGCTTGACCTCATCTTTACTAGATGCTGCTCTTCTACTAATCTCACTGCAACTCCCCTCCATGTCTCCGACCACTACTTTGTATCCTTTCTCTCTCGCCTCTCCTCCAACACTACTCACTCTGCCCCTACACAGATGGTTGCGCCGCGCAACCTCGCTCTCTCTCCCACTACTCTCTCCTCTTCCATCCTATCATCTCTTCCCTCTGCTCAATCCTTCTCCTCCAATCTCCTGATTCTGCCTCCTCAACCCCTCCTCTCCTCCCTTTCTGCATCCTTTGACTCTCTGTGTCCCCCTATCCTCCCGGCCGGCCCGGTCCTCCCCTCCAGCTCCGTGGCTTGATGACTCATTGCGAGCTCACAGAACAGAGCTCCGGGCAGAGCGGAAATGGAAGAAAACTAAACTCCTGCCGACCTGGCATCTTTTCCACCCTCCTCTCTACATTTTCTTCATCTGTTTCTGCTGCAAGGCCACTTTCTACCACTCTAAATTCCAAGCATCTGCCTCTAACCCTAGGAAGCTCTTTGCCACATTCTCCTCCCTGCTGAATCCCCCTCCTCTCTGTGGATGACTTCGTCAACCACTTTGAAAAGAAGGTTGACGACATCCGATCTTCGTTTGTTAAGTCTAATGACACTGCTGGTCCTGCTCACACTGCCCTACCCTATGCTTTGACTTCTTTCTCCCCTCTCTCTCCAGATAAAATCTTGCGACTTGTGACTGCAGGCCGCCCAACAACCTGCCCGCTGACCCCATCCCCTCCTCTCTTCTCCAGACCATCTCCGGTGACCTTCTCCCCCTACCTCACCGCTGATCAACTCATCCTTGACCGCTGGCTATGTCCCTTCCGTCTTCAAGAGATCGAGAGTTGCACCCTCTCAAAAACCAACACTCGATCCCACTGATGTCAACAACTACAGACCAGTATCCCTTCTTTCTTTTCTTTCCAAAACTATGAGCGTGCCGTCTTTAGCCAACTCTCTTGCTATCTCTCTCAGAATGACCTTCTTGATCCAAACCAGTCAGGTTTCAGGACTGGTCATTCAACTGAGACTGCTCTTCTCTGTGTCACGGAGGCTCTCCGCACTGCTAAAGCTAACTCTCTCTCCTCTGCTCTTGTCCTTCTAGACCTGTCTGCTGCCCCCTTGATACTGTGAACCATCAGATCCTCCTCTCCACCCTCTCCGAGCTGGGCATCTCCCGGCGCGGCTCACTCCTGGATTGCGCCCTACCTGACCGGTCGCTCCTACCAAGTGGCGTGGCGAGAAGCTGTCTCCGCACCACGTGCTCTCACCACTGGTGTCCCCAGGGCTCAGTTCTAGGCCCTCTCCTATTCTCCCTATACACCAAGTCACTTGGCTCTGTCATATCCTCACATGGCCTCTCCTATCATTGCTACGCTGACGATACACAACTCATCTTCTCCTTTCCCCCTTCTGATAACCAGGTGGCGACTCGCATCTCTGCATGTCTGGCAGACATATCAGTATGGATGACGGATCACCACCTCAAGCTGAACCTTGGCAAGACGGAGCTGCTCTTCCTCCCGGGGAGAGGGACTGCCCGTTCCATGATCTCGCCATCACGGTTGACAACTCGTTGTGTCCTCCTCCCAGAGTGCGAAGAGCCTTGGCGTGACCCTGGACAACACCCTGTCGCTTCTCCGCTAACATCAAGGCGGTGACCCGATCCTGCAGGTTCATGCTCTACAACATTCGGAGAGTACGACCCCTGCCTTACACAGGAAGCGGCACAGGTCCTAATCCAGGCACTTGTCATCTCCCGTCTGGATTACTGCAACTCGCTGTTGGCTGGGCTCCCTGCCTGTGCCATTAAACCCCCTACAACTCATCCAGAATGCCGCAGCCCGTCTGGTGTTCAACCTTCCCAAGTTCTCTCACGTCACCCCGCTCCTCCGCACACTCCACTGGCTTCCAGTTGAAGCTCGCATCTGTTACAAGACCATGGTGCTTGCCTATGGAGCTGTGAGGGGAAACGGCACCTCTGTACCTTCAGGCTCTGATCAGTCCCTACACCCAAACAAGGGCATTGCGTTCATCCACCTCTGGCCTGCTGGCTCCCTTCCTCTGCGGAAGCATAGTTCCCGCTCAGCCCAGTCAAAACTGTTCGCTGCTCTGGCACCCCAATGGTGGAACAAGCTCCCCTCACGACGCCAGGACAGCGGGAGTCACTCACCACCTTCCGGAGACATCTGAAACCCCACCTCTTTAAGGAATACCTGGGATAGATAAAGTAAGAAGATTGTGAGGAGATGTTTTGTTAGACTTCAGTGCAGCTTTTGACATTATCGATCATACAGTGAGGGAAAAATGTTATAAATTGATTTGCATTTTAATGAGGGAAATATGTATTTGACCCTCTGCAAAACATGACTTAGTACTTGGTGGCAAAACCCTTGCTGGCAATCACAGAGGTCAGATGTTTCTTGAGTTGGCCACCAGGTTTGCACACATCTCAGGAGGGATTTTGTCCCACTCCCCTTTGCAGATCTTCTCCAAGTCATTAAGGTTTCGAGGCTGACGTTTGGCAACTCGAACCTTCAGCTTCCTCCACATATTTTCTATGGTATTAAGGTCTGGAGACTGGCTAGGCCACTCCAGGACCTTAATGTGCTTCTTCTTGAGCCACTCCTTTGTTGCCTTGGCTGTGTGTTTTGGGTTATTGTCATGCTGGAATACCCATCCACGACCCATTTTCAATGTCCTGGCTGAGGGAAGGAGGTTCTCACCCAAGATTTGACGGTACATGGCCCCGTCCATCGTCCATTTGATGCGGTGAAGTTGTCCTGTCCCCTTAGCAGAAAAACACCCCCAAAGAGATAATGTTTCCACCTCTATGTTTGACCGGTGGGGATGGTGTTCTTGGGGTCATAGGCAGCATTCCTCCTCCTCCAAACACGGCAGGTTGAGTTGATGCTAAAGAGCTCCATTTTGGTCTCATCTCACCACAACACTTTCACCCAGTTCTCCTCTGAATCATTCAGATGTTCATTGGCAAACTTCAGACGGGCATGTATATGTGCTTTCTTGAGCAGCGGGAACTTGCGGGCGCTGCAGGATTTCAGTCCTTCACGGCGTAGTGTGTTACCAATTGTTTTCTTGGTGACTATGGTCCCAGCTGCCTTGAGATCATTGATAAGATCCTCCCGTGTAGTTCTGGGCTGATTCCTCACCGTTCTCATGATCATTGCAACTCCACGAGGTGAGATCTTGCCAACTGTTGTCACCTTCTCACCAAGCTGCTTGGCGATGGTCTTGTAGCCCATTCCAGCCTTGTGTAGGTCTACAATCTTGTCCCTGACATCCTTGGAGAGCTCTTTGGTCTTGGCCATGGTGGAGAGTTTGGAATCTGATTGATTGATTGCTTCTGTGGACAGGTGTCTTTTATAGGTAACAAACTGAGATTAGGAGTACTCCCTTTAAGAGTGTGCTCCTAATCTCAGCTCGTTACCTGTATAAAAGACACCTGGGAGCCAGAAATCTTTCTGATTGAGAGGGGGTCAAATACTTATTTCCCTCATTAAAATGCAAATCAATTTATAACATTTTTGACATGCGTTTTTTCTGGATTTTTGGTTGTTATTCTGTCTCTCACTGTTCAAATAAGCCTACCATTAAAATTATAGACTGATAATTCAAATACTTTTACCCTCACTGTAATCTGCTGCTGGAAAAACGTGTTATGTCTTTACATCCCCTGCTATATTGTGGATCGAGAGTTACTTGTCTAACAGAACACAGAGGGTGTTCTTTAATGGAAGCCTCTCCAACATAATCCAGGTAGAGTCAGGCATTCCCCAGGGCAGCTTTCTAGGACCCTTATTTTTTTCAATCTTTACTAATGACCTGCCACTGGTACTGAATAAAGCCTGTGTGTCTATGTATGCTGATGACTCAACACTAAACACGTCAGCTACCACAGCATGTGAAATCACTGCAACACTTAACAAAGAGCTGCAGTCAGTTTCAGAATGGTTGGCAAGAAATAAGATAGTCCTAAATATTTCAAAAACTAAAAGCATTGTATTTGGGACAAATCATTCACTGAACACTAAACCTCAACTAAATATTGTAATGAATAATGTGGAAATTGAGCAAGTTGAGGAGACTAAACTGCTTGGTGTAACCCTGGATTGTAAACTGTGATGGTCAAAACATATTGATGCAATGGTAGCTAAGATGGTAATGTCTATAATAAAGCGCTGCTCTGCTTGCTTGACATCGCTATCAACAAAACAAGTCCTAAAGGACCTAGTTTTGTTGCACCTGGACTACTGCCCAGTCATATGGTCAAGTGCCACAAAGAGGGACATAGGCAAATTACAGTTAGCCCAGAACAGTGCAGCACAGCTGGCCCTTAAATCAGACACCCATGCATATCCCACAAGACATGCCACCAGAGGTGTCTTCATAGTCCCCAAATCCAGAACAGACTATGGGAAACGCACAATACTACTGTACATAGAGTCATGACTACATGGAACTCTATTCTTTAAGCTGTTTATGTCACATTCACCCACATTCATCATAGAACATAAAGCCTGTCCACTTCACTTTTTGTTTGATCAATTATTCAATGTTTTATCAATGCTTCTTTACATTACAGACAGACAATCTGTTCAGCCTTAGAAAATATCCTCTTCACATCACATAATGCTTTGTGTAAGGGATCGGGGGTTGGCTGGGTCTAGACAGAGTCTGACACTTCCCCGATCTACAGAGAGGGAGTCATCAGACTCGATCTGGTTCACCTGAGTTCTGAGCACACCTGTCCGTGATTAGGGTAGGATATAAGGTGTGCTCAGAAGTTCAGTCGGTGCGTAGGTATTGTTCCATTGTGACTTGCTAAGCGTTTTGTTCCGAGAGAGAGAGAGAGAGTTTGTTGTTTTTGATTACCCGTGTATCCGACCTGTGCCTTGTTGTTTGACTCCCCGAATTGCTTAATCCTCTACTTGTCTACCCCAGTGATTACCGTTCTCTGATCCTGTGCCTGTGACCTCGACTACGACTAAGCCCGCTCCCTTGGTACCTCTGCCTGTCTCTGCCTGGCCCGGTTTTGACCACAGCCCGCCCGACCACGATTAAGCTATTCCCTTGTCTGTACTCTAATAAAGCATCGCTATTCTGCAGACCACCATAGTCCCCGTGCCCAAGAACTCTAAGATAACCTGCCTAAATGACTACCGACCCGTAGCACTGACGTCTGTAGCCATGAAGTGCTTTGAAAGACTGGTCATGGCCCACATCAACAGCATAATCCCAGAAACCCTAGACCCACTCCAATTTGCATACCGCCCCAACAGATCCACAGATGATGCAATCTCTATCGCACTCCACACTGCCCTTTCCCACCTGGACAAGAGGAACACCTACGTGAGAATGCTATTCATTGACTACAGCTCAGCATTCAACACCATAGTGCCCTCTAAGCTCATCACTAAGCTAAGGATCCTGGGACTAAACACCTCCCTCTGCAACTGGATCCTGGACTTCCTGACGGGCCGCCCCCAGGTGGTAAGGGTAGGTAACAACACATCTGCCACACTGATCCTCAACACGGGGGCCCCTCAGGGGTGCGTGCTCAGTCCCCTCCTGTACTCTCTGTTCACCCATGACTGCATGGCCAGTCACGACTCCAACACCATCATTAAGTTTGCCGACGACACAACAGTGGTAGGCCTGATCACCCGACAACGATGAGACAGCCTATAGGGAGGAGGTCAGAGATCTGGCCGTGTGGTGCCAGGACAACAACCTCTCCCTCAACGTGACCAAGACAAAGGAGATGATTGTGGACTACAGGAAAAAAAAAGAGGACTGAGCACGCCCCCATTCTCATCGCACGGGGCTGTAGTGGAACAGGTTGAGAGCTTCAAGTTCCTTGGTGTCCACATCACCAACGAACTATCATGGTCCAAACACACCAAGACAGTCGTGAAGAGGGCACGACAAAGCCTATTCCCCTCAGGAGACTAAAAAGATTTGGCATGGGTCCTCAGATCCTCAAATAATTCTACAGCTGCACCATCGAGAGCATCCTGACTGGTTGCATCACCGCCTGGTATGGCAACTGCTTGGCCTCTGACCGCAAGGCACTACAGAGGGTAGTGCGTACGTCCCAGTACATCACTGGGGCAAAGCTCCCTCCATCCAGGACCTCTATACCAGGCGGTGTCAGAGGAAGGCCCTCAAAATTGTCAAAGACTCCAGCCACCCTAGTCATAGACTGTTCTCTCTGCTACCGCACGGCAAGCGGTACCGGAGTGCCAAGTCTAGGTCCAAAAGACTTCTCAACAGCTTCTACCCCCAAGCCATAAGACTCCTGAACAGCTAATCATGGCTACCCGGACTATTTGCACTGCCCCCCCACCCCCACCCTTTTACGCTGCTGCTACTCTGTTAAGTATTTATGCATAGTCACTTTAACTCTACCCACATGTACATATTACCTCAACTACCTCAACTAGCCGGTGCCCCCGCACATTGACTATGCAACGGTACCCCCCTGTATATATAGCCTCCCTACTGTCACTTTATTTTACTGTATATATAGCCTCCCTACTGTCACTTTATTTTACTTCTGCTCTTTTTTTCTCAACACTTTTTTGTTGTTGTTTTATTCTTACTTTTTTGTTTAAAATAAATGCACTGTTGGTTAAGGGCTGTAAGTAAGCATTTCACTGTAATGTCTGCACCTGTTGTATTCGGCGCATGTGACCAATAAAATTTGATTTGATTTGATTTGATCTTACCACTCTGTCCGAGTATTCATTACAGAATACCTCGCCATTACCATGGATCCAGCGGAATTACAGAGGCGATGGGAGATACATGAGAAACGGATGGATGAATTCCTGCAGCTACTCAACGCTGGTGCGGCTGAAGGCACCACCCTGAGCACGGTCAGTCCTCGTCCTACACCTCCGATTTCTCTACCGACTAGGTACGACGGGGAACCTGGCAAATGTCAGGGGTTTCTACTTCAGACGTCCCTGTATATGTCGTATAATCGTACTATGTTTTCCGATGACCGTAGCAGGGTGGATTTCATGATTTCTCTACTAACGGGAGGAGCACTGGATTGGGCTACTGCGCTTTGGGCAGCTGAGGTTCCCGAGTTGAATGCGGAAGTTCAGTTCAAGAGACTGTTCCAGGAGGTGTTCGACCACCCAGTATCTGGGCGTAGTGTGGGAGACCAACTATGCGAACTTCAGCAGGGCCGTCGCACCGTAGCCGACTACGCTTTAGAGTTCCATACTATAGTAGCCGTTAGCGGATGGAGCGAGACGGCCTTGCTCACCGTTTTCCGAAGAGGGCTGCGCAAAGACGTACAGACTGAGTTGGCTTGTCGAGGAGATATCACTGCGCTACATGAGTTTATCAAAATAGCCATCTCTATTGATAATCTGATAGTGCAACACAAGGTATCCACAGTCCGGGAGCCCTCGATCACTGGTCCTAAGCAATCGACAGAGCGGAGGAGAGAATCTGAGGAGGAACCTATACAACTGGGACGGTCACCTCTACAAGGGTCGGTGAGACAACAACGTCGGCAAGACGGACTATGCCTGTATTGTCAGGTCAGTCGGGTCATTTCGTTCGTCAATGTCCGTGCGACCAAACCGTACCCCAGGATATCGCCTCGGAACTGCCAAACCGGTGAGTGAGACTCCAGTTTTGAACATTACATCTAAACAAATGTATGTGCCAGTTACCTTATCTGTCGGAGAGAAAGTGCGCAGGTTGGAAGGACTTATTGATTCCGGAGGGCTGCCAGCTTTCTGGATATGGGTCTTGCTGAGGAGTTGGGAGTTCAACTTATCCCAATTCAACCCCCCTGCGAGTCAACGCGCTAGACGGTGAGCCCATGGGCACTGGGTTCATTACGCACCGTACCGAGGAAATCAAGTTACAAGTGGGCTCCCTGCACCATGAGAACATCATTCTGTTCGGTCATCTCCGCTCCACGGGAGCCGCTAGTCCTCGGCCACCCCTGGCTCGTTACCCATGATCCGGTCATCTCCTGGAAATCTGGCGAGATCACGGCTTGGAGTGAGGTATGTAGGGCAGAGTGCCTCATTTTACCTTGCAAACGTCTACTGTGGAGGATGCGAAGGGGTGCGGTGTCTACTGTTGTTCCTACAGAGTACCAGGATTACGTGCAGGTGTTCTCCAAGGAGAGGGCTACCGTGTTACCACCGCATCGGGCCTGGGATTGTGCAATTGATCTGCTATCCGGGGCTACACCTCCTCGCGGACGAATCTACCCTTTGTCACAGCCGGAACGAGAATCAATGAGCAAGTATATTGATGAGGCACTACAGCAAGGGGCCATTCGCCCATCTACGTCTCCCGCCGCATCCAGTTTTTTCTTTGTTAAGAAAAAAAATTGGCGGACTGCATCCTTGTATAGACTATCGAGGTTTGAACGATATTACCATTAAAAATCGTTACCCCCTTCCTTTGATTCCAGCAGCCCTCGAGCAGGTGGGGCAGGCCTCCATCTACAGTAAACTGGACCTCAGGAGTGCGTACAATCTGGTGCGCATTAGAGAAGGGGATGAATGGAAGACCGCCTTCATCACCCATCGAGGACATTATGAATATTGTGTCATGCCCTATGGACTTACTAACTGTGTTCCAGGCGTTCATGAATGACATTTTCAGGGACTTGATTGATCGCTTTGTCATAGTGTACATTGATGACATCCTAATCTACTCTAACTCTCTGAGTGAACATGTGTCCCATGTACGCCAGGTTCTGGACCGACTCCGACAACACTCTCTGTTCGTGAAGGCCGAAAAGAGTGAATTCCATGTCACGGCGATTTCCTTCCCCCTTGGGGGCCATACTCACTCCCGACGGGGTAAAACTGGATGAATCCAAGGTGCAAGCTGTACGAGACTGGCCTCAACCCCAGACGGTGAAAGAGCTCCAGAGATTCTTAGGGTTTGCCAATTACTATAGACGGTTCGTCGGCGTAATTTCAGCACAACCGCAGCTCCCCTGTCGGGCGATGACCAGCCACAAGGGTCGTGGTCTGAAATGGACGGAGGGGGCAGTGCTGGCTTTTGAGACATTGAAACAACGATTTACCACCGCTCCCATTTTATGTCAGCCGGATCCTACCTTGCCGTTCATCGTGGAGGTGGACGCCTCGGAGGTTGGAGTTGGAGCCGTGCTATCCCAGCGCCAAGGTGAGCCGCCCAAATCACGACCCTGTGCTTTTTTTTTCTAAGAAGCTGAATCCGCCGAGCAGAACTACGATGTGGGGAAATCGTGAATTACTGGCGGTGAAGTTAGCACTGGAGGAGTGGAGACATTGGCTGGAGGGAGCAGCTCATCCGTTCCAAGTGCTCACGGACCACCGCAATCTGGAGTATCTTCACAGTGCTAAACGACTGAACTCCCCGACAGGCAAGGTGGTCTTTATTCTTCAACCGTTTCCAATTCACTGTCTCTTATATTCCCGGGTCCAAGAATTGTAAGGTGGACGCGCTTTTCCCGACGGTTCGAGCACGCTGACAGACCGGTTGAACCAGAACCTATCCTCCCCATGAGTTGCCGTGCTGGTCCTGTGAGGTGGGCTATCGATGACACGATTCAGGAGAGCCTACAAGCGGAACCAGCCCCTCCAGAAACCCCGGTGTCGAAGGTGTTTGTACCAGCTCCGCTTCGACCTCAACTGATGGAATGGTGCCACACGTCGCTAGGATCTGGTCATCCCGGAATCACTCGAACTACACGACTCATCAGTCGAAAATACTGGTGGGATTCCCTCACAGATGACGTCAGAGACTACGTATTATCCTGCCCAGTATGTGCTCAGTCCAAGGCGCCTCGAGCACTACCGGAGGGTAAGCTGATGCCATTGCCAACTCCTCAACGACCCTGGTCGCACATTGCTATGGACTTTGTTACCGACCTACCAGAATCAGAGGGCCATACTGTAATTCTCGTGGTCATCGATCGATTCTCCAAGATGTGTCGGTTAGTACCCATGACCCGTTTACCTAACGCCACTCAGATGGTGGAGACTATGTTTAACCAGGTGTTCCGGCAGTTTGGTGTTCCGGAGGATATTGTTTCCACCGGGGACCCCAGTTCGTATCCCGGGTTTGGAAGGCCTTCTGCGAACGCTTGGGCATCTCGGTGAGCCTCACCTCCCGGATAGCATCCCCAGGCCAATGGGCAGACAGAACGGCTCAACCAGGAAATTGGGAAGTATCTACGGCAACAATGTTCGCGGCAGCCGCAAGAGTGGAGCCGATTCCTTCCTTGGGTAGAGTATGCTCAGAACTCACTCATTCACACCTCCCTACGTCTAACGCCCTTTCAGTGTGTTCTAGGGTATCAACCACCCCTGTTCCCGTGGGATACCGCACCGGGATGGTACCGGCGGTGGACGAGTGGTTCCGTCCGGAGTGCGCAGGTCTGGGAGACGGCCCATCAACATCTCAGTCAAGCCTCACAACAGCAAAAGACCTACGCCCGACCGACGCCGGAGACCTACTCCCACTTATCAACCCGGGCAGCGAGTGTGGCTGTCTACCCGAGACCTGCGGTTCCGACGGAGCTGCAAGAAGCTCCAACCCAGGTACATTGGTCCCTTCAAGGTACAGAGACGTAATTAACCCTGTCACCTACCGTCTGTTACTCCCTCGACACTACAGGATAAACCCTACGTTCCACGTCTCCCTGTTGAAACCTGTCCATTATAGCCCGATGTACCCACCAATCGCTCAACAACCTACTACACCACCTTTGGAGGATGAACAGGACACCACCTATACAGTCCACGAGATACTGGAGTCAAGACGGAGACGAGGGGGCATCGAATATCTCGTGGACTGGGAGGGATATGGACCGGAGGAATGGTCCTGGGTCCCTGCTAAGGACATACCTAGACCCCGCTCTCAAGGCCACGCTCTCAAGGCCACTGAACACCCAGATCATCCCGGACCCCGACCCAGAGGAAGACCACCCGGTGAGGTAGAAGGCCGTCATGGAGCCGGCCCTGGGAAGGGGGATACTGTAAGGGATCGGGGTTGGCTGGGTCTAGACAGAGTCTGACACTTCCCCGATCTACAGAGAGGGGGAGTCATCAGACTCGATCTGGTTCACCTGAGTTCTGAGCACACCTGTCCGTAATTAGGTAGGATATAAGGTGTGCTCAGGAGTTCAGTCGAGAGCGAGGTATTGTTCCATTGTGACTTGCTAAGCGTTTTGTTCCGAGAGAGAGAGAGTTTGTTGTTTTGATTACCGTGGTATCCGACCTGTGCCTTGTTGTTTGACTCCCGAATTGCTTAATCCTCTACTTGTCTACCCCAGTGATTACCGTTCTCTGATCCTGTGCCTGTGACCTTGACTACGACTAAGCCCGCTCCCTTGGTACCTCTGCCTGTCTCTGCCTGGCCCGGTTTTGACCACAGCCCGCCCGACCACGATTAAGCTATTCCCTTGTCTGTACTCTAATAAAGCATCGCTATTCTGCGATTGGATCTTACCACTCTGTCCGAGTATTCATTACACTTTGATTATCAATGATGTGTGATGTGAAGTTATACCAAAGATTATATTGTACATAAACCTTATCCATCTGTGGTTATAATAATGACAGTGTGATGAATGAGTCACACGAGCCAGAAACCTGACACGCAAGTGTACCACAGGTCTACCACAAAACTTCACATCAAAGATTGTGGAAGACGAGACAAATCAACTAACCAATGCCGTGAGCGTGAACTCCTACTTCCGGAAAATGGTGGAAGTGTATGACGGGGTTGAATCTAGCAGCGCGTTGAGCAAAGTTGGTGAAGATGAATGGACAACAGTAGTGTCAAAGAATGGAACAAAAAGGAAAGCATGCTCTTGGAAAAGTGGAATCTATCAAAGTGACCAGAAGTGCTCTTATTCTGATTAATTGTGTTTCTGCAGAACAGAGGAAGATTGCAGGAGGCCTCAAAAGAATCCATTCAACAGAAGTATCGTGCTTTGAACTTTGGAGCAGAGCGCCCATTAAAGGATGTTAACATTGAATACCTGAAGAGAATTCCTGGTGTGGTTGGTGCCTGGTGCCTTACCCTCTGGGTGAATGGAGAAAAAGAAGAAAGTTTTTTGTCGTGTTGTTTTTTGATAAAGAGAACCTACCTACGCATGCTTGTATGTATCCTTGTCAAATATGCCTATATCTGCATAGCAGATGCAGTAGCCTACAGAAGGAGGCTAATTCGTTAATTTGCTATCAGAATATTTTTTAAATAAAGATATGATATGATATGATAGATCATAGGAATAACTCTGGTAGGCCTAAAACATTCTTCCTCACCACAAGTTCAACTGGTGCGCACTGCCTTCATAGCATAGGCCTGCAGTATAATAGGCTAATAGCCACACAACAGCAAACTAAGATGACATGGAATTTAAGGCTCATTTAGCTATTTGAGTTGGGATTTTAGGACCCCTTTTAGGTATTAAAAAAAATGTATACTTTTTTTAGGATAAAATATTTAATTTGGCCTTTAATACTATAGCCCAGACAAACACATTGAATAACACATTCATAAATGGCAAAAAAAACAGTCAAAAAAATGTATCATAAGGTTTCTAAGTGTTTGTCCTACATCTAGGATATATAATAAAGCAAGCTCAGAAATATATATATATATATTTGAAACACATATTTAACCCCTTTTTTGGGTAGGCACAAAACGACCTTTGTACTTCCATTCATTTTTTTAAACCGGTACCGGTTACCTTCAGAAGAGTCCTTCATTGAGCAAAAACGGAGTGAGAATCATCCCTTTACATAGAGTGGTCATAATAGTTCGTAGGTCAAACCGTTCGGACTCTACAGAGGTTTTCGTGAGAAGAGGGGATGTCTCATGGTCTGACAAACACCGCTCTAGCTCTGCCACCTTTCATAACAGATGCGGAAGTGCGAATTCTCTAGCTTAAATAGACGGGTTTTGATGGGGGAGTTTTTTATAATGTTACTTAGATTAACGCACCGGTGCAATACAATAAATAGTTGCAGGAATATAATAATTAATCAGAGAGGGAACTAACCAATGCAATGACAAATTGCTTATTATGCAGGGGAGGTGGGACGCCTTGCACGCTCTAGAAACACTGTGCGCCAGACACCAACAGAGTTCTCAAACAAATAGGTATTGCAATTCATGAAACTCTAAAATAAAGCACATTATTTTATAAACAAATGAAATAGTCCTTGAGTTTATACTGCCATTAAAGGGAAAGGGAAAATTAACAGCACAGACAAATGGTGCACTCAAGTTTAATGCAACAGCAGTAATGGAGTTTGTAGAAATGAAAATGTGTATACTTTATACTTGGCCTGCATGGAGAACGGTGGTTCGACCCTGAACTATTGTTTTAATTCAAGACCAGGTCGTTTTTATTGCTCTCAGTTTGTCACTGTCAGAGTAGCCACTAATTTCAGTCATTTGTGTGGTATTAAAAAAATATTCAGCTAATGTCTTCTAGCCTTGTATATATACACTACTGTTCAAAAGTTTGGGGTCACTTAGAAATGTCCTTGTTTTCGAAAGCAATTTTTTTGTCCTGTAAAATAACATAAAATTGATCAGAAATACAGTGTAGACATTGTTAATGTTGTAAATGCTATTGTAGCTGGAAACGGCTGATTTTTTAGTGGAATATCTACATAGGCGTACAGAGGCCCATTATCAGCAACCATCAGTCCTGTGTTCCAATGGCATGTTGTGTTTGCTAATCCAAGTTTATAATGTTAAAAGGCTAATTGATCATTAGAAAACCCTTTTGCAATTATGTTAGCACAGCTGAAAACTATTGTGTTGATTAAAGAAGCAATAAAACTGGCCTTCTTGAGACTAGTTGAGTATCTGTCATGATTTAACTGGATTAGAACCCCAAATGCAGACAAGTACACCAAGCCAGAGAAGGTTTAACAGGTTTATTTACAATGTTCAAAAAGTCCAGGTTTCCAATAATAGGGGAAGAGCAAGTCCAGGTTA
Organism: Coregonus clupeaformis; assembly: GCF_020615455.1. NCBI lineage: Eukaryota > Metazoa > Chordata > Actinopteri > Salmoniformes > Salmonidae > Coregonus > Coregonus clupeaformis. The sequence goes on along the minus strand of NW_025538346.1, from coordinate 4,737 downwards.
CAGGGAGGGTAACAGATCCAGGTCAGGGCAGGTGTGGTACCGTAATGTCCTAGTGTCCGTGGTGAGTCCAAAAGGGAGGTCCGGTAGTGGGGAGCAGGATGGTGGTGGCAGGAGTGAAGCGGAGGCAGAAGTCAGGTTCCCATAATATGGTCGTCTTGACTATGATCTGACGATGAGTGGAAAGTTTGACCGGGTCTTAAAGGCTGAGGTGATTATGGTGAATGAGCTGCAGCTGGAACCCTGACTCCCGCACACCAGACTTCACTCCTGCAATCAAGGACAGACAGAGGGAGGGGAGAGCAGAGAGAGCTACCTAGCAGCAGTAGGCCTAACAGTACCCCCCCTCTACGGACGCCACCTGGCGACCGACAGGGTTTATCAGGATGTAACCTATGAAACTCACGGACCAGAGCAGGATCCACAATGAAGCTCCTGGAGCACCCAGGAACATTCCTCAGGACCATAACCCTCCCAATCCACCAGGTACTGGAAACCACGACCCGGCGGCGAACATCCAGAAGTCGCCGGACAGTGTAGAACGGACCCCCACCCACGATCCTGGGCGGAGGAGGGGGACGAGAGGGCGGGCACAGAGGGCTAACCGACACAGGCTTAATCTGGGAAACATGAAAGGTGGAATGAACCCGTAGGGAGGCAGGAAGCTGTAGCTTAACCGCGCAGGGGTTAACAAGAGACAGTATCTTGAACGGTCCTATAAACGAGGCGCCATCTTCTTAGACTCCACTTTCAACGGAAGGTCACGTGACTTAAGCCATACCTCTTGACCAGGAGAGTAACCGGGAGCCTGGGACCGGTGACGGTTGGCTTGCCTCTGCACATGTACGCCGAAGCTCGGGACAGAGCTACCCTGGCCTTCCTCCAGACCTTGAAGCAGCGGAGCATGTGGGACTGCACCGAGGGTACCGCCAATTCCTCTCTTGAGAAGGGAACAGGGAGGTTGATAACCCAGAGCACACAGAAAGGGAGACAAACCAGAAGAAGCGTTAGTCAAGGTGTTATGAGCATATTCCACCCAGGGGGAGCATGGAGCTCCACGACCCAGGGTTAGACCCCTGTGACACACGGAGAGCGGTCTCCATCTCCTGGTTCGCTCTCTCGGCTTGCCCGTTGGTCTGGGGTGATATCCAGAGGACAGGCTGGATGTAATGCCCAAAGCTTTACAGAAAGCCTTCCAAACCTGGGAGACAAACTGGGGACCCTGTCAGAGACAATATCCGTGGGTAGACCATGAGAGCGGAACACATGTTCAACCAAAATATCAGCCGTGTCTCTGGCAGTGGGCAGTTTAGGTAGGGCCAAAAAATGAGCAAACTTAGAAAAACGATCAATAACAGTAAGAATGACAGTCTTTCCAGACGAGGGGGGGAAGTCCAGTGACAAAATCCAAGGCAATGTGGGACCAGGGCCGGCTGGGTATTGGCAGAGGTCTTAGATGACCAGCGCTGGCCTGGGTGAAGTTCTTACTACGTGCACATACCGTACAAGCAGCAATGAAGGCTCGAGTGTCCGCCTCCATCCTGGGCCACCAGAACTTCCGTCGCACAAAGTCAAGGGTCCGAGTAACTCCAGGGTGACAGGTAAGGGGAGACGAGTGAGCCCACTGAAGTACCTGGGAGCGAACAGAATCAGGGACAAACAACCGTTAGGGAGTGACCGCTCCCAGGGTCAGCTTGATGATGTTGAGCCTGTCTAACAATCCCTTCGATGTCACATGTAATGGCCGCAATACTGCAGGTAGGAGGCAAGATGGGTTCAGGGTTACTACCAGTATCAACAGCAGAAAAACACGAGACAGGGCGTCAGGTTTGACGTTGCGTGACCCAGGACGGTAAGACCGAGAAAAAATTGAATCTACCAAAAAAATAGTGCCCACCTGGCTTGGACGGGGTTGAGCTGCTTCGCTGACTGGATGTGTGCGCAGATTCTTATGATCCGTCCAAACGGTGAAGGGTTGTTCCGCCCCTTCAGCCAATGCCGCCACTCTTCGAGAAGCCAGCTTCACGGCCGAGCAGTTCACGATTGCCAACATCATAATTCCTCTCTGCCTGAGAAAGTTTCCCGTGAAAGGAAAGCACAGGGATGCAGTTTGTTATCTTCCGGTGAACGTTGTGACAACACCGCACCTACCCCAGTGTCGAATGCATCCACCTCCCACGACAAACTGGCGGTCGGGGTCCGGCTGCATCAGAATGGGAGCCGGGCGGCGATGTTTCAGTTCTTCAAACGCTAAGCTTCGCCCCTTCATTCCAAGCGAACGGTCGTGCGATGGAGGTGAGAGCGGTGAGTGGCGCCGCAATGCGGCTGTAGTCCTTGATGAACCTCCTGTAGAAGTTCGCAAACCCCAGGAATCGTTGAAGTTGTTTGCGGGTGGAGGGGGCTGGCCAGTCCGTGACAGCAGAGATCTTAGCTGGGTCCATCCGCAACTCCCCCTGAGCTATTATGTAACCCAAAAAGAGGTCTCAGACACATGAAATTCACATTTCTCCATCTTCACAAACAGTTTGTTCTCCAACAACCTTTGCAACACCTGGCGCACATGCAGTTCGTGTTCCTGGGAGGACTCTGAAAAATCAGGATATCATCCAGATAGACAAAAACAAACCGATTCAACATGTCCCGAAGGACATCATTGACTAGTGCCTGAAAAACGGCAGGGGCATTGGACAACCCAAAAGGCATAGCCAGGTACTCAAAATGTCCCAAAGGTGTGTTGAAGGCAGTCTTCCATTCATCACCTTTACGAATGCGCACCAGGTGATACGCATTTCGTAGATCCAGTTTAGTGAAGATAGTTGAACCATGAAGGAGGGGAAAAGCAGAGTTAATTAAAGGCAGAGAATATTTGTTCTTAATGGTGATGTTGTTAAGTCCACGGAAATCAATACAGGGTCTGAGGGTCTTATCCTTCTTAGCAACAAAAAAGAATCCCGCTCCTACAGGTGACGAGGAAGGACGAATAATACCTGACGCCAAGGAGTCCCGGAATGTAGTTCTCCATAGCCTCCGTCTCCGGGCGGGAGAGATTGTACAGGCGACTGCTGGGGAGAGGGGGCTCCTGGCTGGAGGTCAATGGCGCAGTCGTAAGGCCGGTGAGGAGGAAGAGAAGTAGCTCTGTGTTTGCAGAAAATGGATGCCAGGTCATGATACACGTCAGGGACAGCAGAAAGATCCATGGACTCCAGTGGAGGTTGAGGCACAGTGCTGGCAGGGGTCTGAGCAGAACACAAAAAAATCACATGACAAAATGTGCTCCATGAAACAATTCTACCGGTCACCCAATCAATGTGTGGATTGTGTCTTATGAGCCAGGGGGATACCAAGGACCAGGGGGTCTGTGGGCAGTCAATTATATGGAATTGAATGTTCTCCTGATGATTACCCGACACTCTGAGACAAACAGGAACAGTCTGATGAGTAATACGGGTCAACAATTGTCCATTTAGACCCTTAGCCTGCAGCGGACAGTCCATAGGAACAGTCTCTAACTCCATTTGTTGAGCCAACTCTCGATCCAAAAGCTTTCATCGGCACCAGAGTCAACCAGCGAAACACTAACCGAGAAATTCTGGGACTGCCACTGGAGGGATGCCTGGAGCAGAATGCGGGGAGAAGAGGAAGAATCCGCTGCTCGGCTCACCAAAACTTCTCCCAATAATGATGAGCCGGCCCTTTTCCCGGACGAACTGGGCAGGAAGGAACGAAATGACCAGCTTCTCTCCACAATACAGGCAGACCCGAGCCTGAATACGACGTGCACGCTCCTCTGAGGACAACCGTGCACGACCCACCTCCATGGCCTTCGGGTTCCAGTGCTCTCGTATCGACTCGGGAAGACTTCCGGCTTTCTCCATAGGGAAGACGGGAAGGAGTTTGTTGACGACATACCAGTTGCTTGGAACTAACACTCCTCTCCCGGCGGCGCTCCCGAATCCGATTATCCAACCTGATTGTGAGTGAAATAAGATTATCCAGCGTAGGCGATACATCATATGACACCAACTCATCTTTTAAAGTCTCAGACAAAGCATTGATGAACACTCCTTGTAATGCCTCGTCATTCCAACCGCTCAACGCCCGCTAACGTCCGAAACTCCACTGCCATCTCCGCCACACTGCGAACCCCCTGCCGAAGAGACAACAACCGTTTCGCAGCCTCCTTGCCCCGTACGGGGTGGTCAAAAACCTTCCTCATCTCAGTGGAGAAGGCCACGTAAGCGTTGCAATGTCCGACTGACTCTCCCAGACCGCGGATCCCCAGGCACGAGCGGAACCGCTAGTAGAGTTGATAAGGTAGGCAATACGGGCTCTTTCTGAGGCGTAGGTGAGGGGCTGTTGTTCAAACACTAACGAGCATTGAGTCAAAAATTCACCACAGGTTCCCATGTTCCCATCATAGCGCTCTGGAGCAGGAACAAAAGGCTCTCTGATCTGGGCTGGAGGGCCAGGAAAAACAGGTGGAGCAGGAGAAGGGGCAGTTTGTATGCCATGCCCGAGGGTTGCATTATTAACTCGGGTAGTAAGGACAGACACCTGATTGGTGAGTAATTGAACCTGATTAAACAGCACCTGACTGTTCTCAGCAATAGTCTTAAACAGGGTATCATGTTGGCCAAGTAAAATGTCCTGATTGGCTATAGCAGTCCGAATTTGAGTGCACTCTGGGGTGGTATCCGAGCTACTGTCTGCTGGGTTCATGTTGGTCAGATCATACTGTCA
>NW_025538345.1:0-20322 GCF_020615455.1 Coregonus clupeaformis | reverse complement strand
TATTCCTACCTATTGTATCAGTTCCTCACCTGATAGCCCATTGGAAACTAAAGCTTCAGCTACAACAGAACGTACAGATGAAAACAATCCTAAAACTACAGCTGCAACTTCATATGAAACACACCTGAAACATCATCCACAACCACAGATACAACAACCCCATCAACTAAAGCTGAAACATCATCCACTTATACAACATTCCCATCAACTGCACCTGAAACATCTGTGAAAGTTACTTCTGAACCCTTTACAACAGATGCAACCATGGCCACTAGCTCATTAGAAAAACTGTCAACTATCTACTTTCAAACATCTGAAACCACAACTACAACTGGTACATCAACTATAACTTCTACAACAAGTGACTCTACAACTATTACTGTATCTGCTAACCTGTTGACAGTTCCATCAGAAAGGATAACTACATATCCCCATCAACCAAACCTAAAACAGCATCCACAGCCACATACACAAACAATCCCAACACGAAACTGAAACATTATCCATAACTACAACATCCATATCAACCAAACCTGGAACATTATCCACAGCCACACACACACATCATCCCCATCAACCAAACCTGTGTCACGTTCGTTTAAGGATGGGTCAGACCAAGCTCGCAGCGTGATATGCGTGACATGTTTATTACCACGATAAACACACAAACAAAACATGAAGTCCTCAGGCTGAAACACAATACAAGCCTCTACACGGAACAAGATCCCACAACTAATGATACAAACAGGCTGCCTAATTGATCCCCAATCAGAGACAACGAGCGACAAGCTGTCTCTGATTCCGGGAATCCACCCGACCAAACATAGAAATACAACACCTAGAATGAGAACATAGAAATAACAACATAGAACTCCACACCCTGACTCAACATACTAGAGTCCCATAAGTCAGGGCGTGACAACCTGAAACATCATTCACAGCCACATACACACCATCCCTATCAACCCGAACCTGTAATATCATACACAACTATCAACATTCCATCGACCGAAAACTGAAACATCATCCACAACCAGTACATCATCCCTATCAACTTCAGTACCTGAAACATCATCCACAACTACAACATTCCCATCAACTAAAACATCCTCCACAACTACAACATCCATAACAATAGCCAAACCTGAACATCATCCACAACTACAACATTCCCATCAATCAAAACCGAAACATCATCCACAACAACAACATCCATATCAACCAAACCTGAAACATCATCTACAGCCACCTACACAACATTCCCATCAACCGAACCTGAAACATCATCCACAACTTACAACATCCCTATCAACCGAACCTAAAACATCATCCACAACTACAACATTCCCATCAACTGAAACTGAAACATCAACCAAAACTACAACATCCATATCAACCAAAACCTGAAACCTCATCCACAGCCACATAAGCACAACATACCCATTAACCGAACCTGAAACATCATCCACAACTACAACATTCTCATCAACCGAAACTGAAACATCATCCACAATTACAACATCCATGTCAACCAAACCTGAAACATCATCGACAGCCACAACATTCCCATTGACCCGGAAACTGAAACATCATCCACACCTAGCAACATTTCCCATCAACCTAACTGCAACATCCACATCAACCAATTCTGAAACATCATCCAGAGCCAGAAGCACATCCATATCCACCAACTGAACCAGAAACATGTCATCCACAACTACAACAACCCCCATCAACCAAACCAGAAATAACATACGCAGCCACACACATTACTTACCCATCAACCGAAACTGAAACATCATCCACATCCACAACAACCCCATCAACGAAACTGAAACATCATCCACATCCACAACAACCCCATCAACCGAACCTGAAATATCATACACAACCACATACATGACATCCCTATCAACCGAAACTGAAACATCATACACATCCACAACAACCTTATCAACTGAAGCTGAAACATCATCACAACAACAACATCCCTATCAACCGAACCTGAAACATCATCCACAACTACATAATTCCCATCAACCGAACCTGAAATATCATCCACAATTACAACATTCCCATCGACCAAAACAGAAACACCATCCACAACTACAACATCCATATCAACCAAACCTGAAACATCATCCACAGATACAATATCCACATCAACCGAACCTGAAACATCATTCACAGCCAGAAACACATCATCTCCACCAACCGAACCAGAAATATCATACACAGCCACATACATTACCTACCCATCAACCGAAACTGAAACATCATCCACATCAACCCCATCAACTGAAACTGAAACATCATCCACATCCACAACAACCCCATCAACTGAACCTGAAATATTATACACAACCATATACATGACATCCCTATCAACGAAACTGAACATCATACACTCCACAACAACATATCAACTGAACCTGAAACATCATCCACAACAACAACATCCCTATCAACCGAACCTGAAATATCATCCCACAACTACAACATTCCATCAATCAAAACTGCAAACATCATCCACAACAACAACATCCATATCAACCAAACCTGAAACATCATCTGCAGCAGGGTTCTTCATTCCTCCTGGAGGGCAGAAACACCTCTGTTTTCATCCTCTCCCTTCTAATCAGGGGCTAATTCAGACCTGGGACACCAGGTGAGTGCAATTAACTACCAGGTAGAAATAAAAAACAGAAGTGTTTCGGCCCTCCAGGACCGGAATTGAAGAACCCTGATCTACAGCCACCTACACAACATTCCCATCAACCGAACCTGAAACATCATCCACAACTACAACATCCCTATCAACCGAACCTGAAACATCATCCACAACTACAACATTCCCATCAACTGAAACTGAAACATCATCCAAAACTACAACATCCATATCAACCAAACCTGAAACCTCATCCACAGCCACATACACAACATACCCATCAACCGAACCTGAAACATCATCCACAACTACAACATTCTCATCAACCGAAACTGAAACATCATCCACAATTATAACATCCATGTCAACCAAACCTGAAACATCATCGACAGCCACAACATTCCCATTGACCGAAACATCATCCACACCTACAACATTCCCATAAACCGTAACTGCAACATCCACATCAACCAATTCTGAAACATCATCCAGAGCCAGAAGCACATCATATCCACCAACTGAACCAGAAACACCATCCACAACTACAACATCCATATCAACCAAACCTGAAACATCATCCACAGATACAATATCCACATCAACCGAACCTGAAACATCATTCACAGCCAGAAACACATCATCTCCACCAACCGAACCAGAAATATCATACACAGCCACATACATTACCTACCCATCAACCGAAACTGAAACATCATCCACATCCACAACAACCCCATCAACTGAAACTGAAACATCATCCACATCCACAACAACCCTGTCACGGTTTACTAAGCCAGAACCCAGAAGCAGACCAGGACAAGGTAGGTTGAAACAAAGGTGAGTGTTTATTTAATAGATCCACGAGTGAGGCTGAATAATCCAGGGAACAGAGCGGGTGGCGTGGATGGGTTGTTGAGGGTGCAGTGGTAGGTCCAGTAATGGCTCGGCAGCCGCCGACCATCAGGCAGAGGTTGGGTGAAGGTTCCGGATGAGTGACTGCAGATGGAACAAAACGGAGGTAAGTACAAAACAAGCAAACAAGGTGCAAAACAACAAAACTAACGCTACATGCTCTAAGGCTGATCCACTGATAAACATACTGTTCATGGCTAACGATCCGGCAGGGAATGGATGTCAGGTCAGAGCTTATGAAGGTGATGATCAGGGCCAGGTGTGCAGATTGCTGATGGAATGCAGGTGTGGAAATCAGAGAGCTCCCGCCTAGCAACGTAGCCCGGCAACCAGGCAGGAAGCGTTCCAGAACCCTCGGGAAACTGGAGATCCCGAGCAGAAAAACCTAATACACAGACAGGGAACCGAACTCAGACTGCCGGAATCGTTACAGTACCCCCCTCCGACGAACGCCACCGGGCGGACTCCCCGGAGCGCCAGGATGGAGGCGGTAGAAGTCACGAATGAGGTCAGCATCTAGGATCTGTCGCCGCGGAATCCAACTCCTCTCTTCAGGACCATACCCCTCCCAGTCCACGAGATACTGGAAACCCCGGCCCCGCCGTCTGGAATCCATGATGCGTCGCACCGTGTAGGCAGGACCACCTCCGATCATCCGAGGAGGAGGAGGAGGAGGCGGAGGAGGCAACAGAGGACTGAGGAAAACAGGCTTGAGGCAGGAGACATGAAAGGTGGGATGGACTCTGAGCGTCCTCGGTAGTTTGAGTCGAACTGCCACCGGATTGATCACCTTCTCCACCACAAACGGACCAATGAACTTTCGGTAACAACTTCCTAGACTCAGTCCGTAAAGGAAGATCCCGTGTAGCCAACCAGACCCTATCTCCGATGGTATAGGTGGGAGCGGGGATCCGGCGACGATTCGCCTGGAGCTGATACCGGTCCGAAACTCTAAGGAGTGCCTTTCTGGCCCGATGCCAGGTCCGGTGGCAACGACGAATATGGGCCTGAACAGAGGGCACTGAGAGCTCCTTCTCCTGAGAAGGGGAACAAGGGAGGTTGGTAGCCATACAGGCACTGGAAGGGAGACATCCCAGTGGCAGATGTAGGGAGAGTATTGTGGGCATACTCAACCCAAGGCAACTGAGAGACCCAGGAGGTGGGGTTGGAAGAGACAAGGCAGCGTAGCGTGGATTCCATCTTCTGGTTGGCTCTCTCCACCTGACCATTAGATTGGGGGTGAAAACCAGATGTGAGACTGACTGTAGCTCCAATGGCCAAACAGAAGGACTTCCAGACAGCAGAGGTAAACTGAGGGCCACGGTCGGAAACGATATCACTGGGCAAACCGTGGACCCTGAAAACCTCCCTAACCAGGATCTCGGGACGTCTCCGAGGCAGAGGGAAGCTTGGCAATTGGCACAAAGTGGCGAACTTGCTGAATCTGTCCACGATAGTCAGAACGACCGTGTTCCCCTCAGAAGCGGGCAACCCAGTGACAAAGTCCAGGGCCAGATGCGACCATGGTCGCGGGGGAATAGGAAGGGGGTGAAGTAGTCCAGAGCTGGGCCGATTGGTACTCTTATTCTGCGCACACACTGGACAGGCAGCAACAAAACCCCGAGTATCCTCGGCCACGGCGAGGCCACCAAAAACGTCTGCGAAGAAACGCCATCGTCCGAGCCACGCCAGGGTGACAAGCCATCTTGCTGGCGTGGGACCATTTGAGGACAGCAGGGACGAACCGACTCAGGCACAAACAACCGACCGGGTGGACCGTTACGGGACCGGGCTGCGTCCGAAGGGCCGCCATCACCTCCTCCTCAATCTTCCACATAACTGCTCCCACGACGCAGTTCGGGGAGAATTGTCTCGGTCTTGGACCCACTCTCTTCCGTCTTGGAGAACATCCGGGACAAGGCGTCCGCCTTGCCGTTCTTAGATCCAGGTCGGAACGTCAGGGAAAAATTGAATCGTCCGAAAAACAACGCCCACCTGGCCTGACGGGAGTTGAGACGTCAGCCGATTGCACGTAAGCAAGATTCTTGTGGTCAGTCCAGACAATAAACGGTTGCTCCGCCCCCTCCAACCAGTGGCGCCACTCCTCCAAGGCAAGTTTCACCGCGAAGCTCCCGGTTACCCATCGTAATTCCTCTCCGCAGGCGGGCGACGAGAGTAGTAGGCGCAGGGATGGAGTTTACTGTCCGTGGAGCATCGCTGCGACAGGATGGCGCCAACTCCCACATCAGACGCGCGTCCACTTCAACGACGAACTGACGGGCCGTGTCCGGTTGAGAGAGAATCGGTGCGTTGGTGAATCGCCTCTTCAAATCCAGAAACGCTTCGATCCGCCTCCGATTCCACTTGAAGGTCCTGATACTGGAAGTCAAGGCAGTTAACGGAGCGGCCACACGGCTGTAATCCCGGATGAATCTGCGGTAGAAATTCGCAAACCCCAAAAATCTCTGGAGCTGCAATCTCGTACCGGGCTGGGCCCATTCCAGAACCGCTCTAACCTTCTCCTGGTCCATCCTAATCTCTCCCCTGGAGATGATGTACCCGAGAAAGGATGTCGTGTGGGCGTGAATCTCGCACTTCTCGGCCTTCACGAACAGGCGATTCTCCAACAATCGCTGCAGAACCTGCCGGACATGCTGGACGTGGTCGGAAGGTTCCTTCGAGAAGATCAGAATGTCATCCAGGTAAACAAACACAAAGAGACCGATCATATCTCTCAGGGACGTCGTTCACCATACTCTGGAATACCGCTGGAGCATTGGTCAGTCCAAACGGCATCACCTGATACTCGAAGTGACCCATCGGTGTATTGAAACCCGTCAACCACTCGTCCCCCTCTCTGATCCGGGACCATGTGATACGCATGCGTAGGTCTAGCTTGGTGAACACCGTAGCACCCTGTAAGGAGTCGAAGGCAGAACTCATCAAGGGCAGGGGATACTTGTTCTTGACCGTGATGTCATTCAACCCCCGATAATCAATACACGGTCGAAGAGAGCCATCCTTCTTACCCACAAAGAAGAATCCTGCCCCCAGGGGTGATGACGAGGACGAACGAGACCAGCAGCTAGGGACTCCTTGATGTAGGTCTCCAAAGCCTCACGTTCAGGTCGGGAGATACTGTATAACCTTCCCTTGGGGTAGACAGCTCCAGGGAACAGGTTGATGGCACAATCATATGGTCGGTGGGGAGGGGAGTGACAGAGCCTTCTGCTTACTGAACACTTCCCCCAAATCGTGATATGTCTCGGGAACCAGGGACAAATCTGGGGGTTTAGCCTCAATCACCTGACTGGGAACCGAATGGGGACAGGCAGTCTTGAGACAGTTAGCATGACAATCAAGGCTCCAACTCGTTACCTTGCCCCGTCACCCAATCGAACGTGGGATTGTGTTCCTTCAGCCAGGGTATCCAAGGACCAGAGGAACATGGGAAGACGGCAGAATGAAGAATGAAATCATCTCCGAATGATTCCCCGACAACAGCATCTTAACCGGTTCAGTCCTCATCGTGATACGTGCCAGACTACTGCCGTTCAGAGTGGTCGCTTCAATGGCTTCCGGCAATTGCTCCTTGGAAAGCCCCAGCTGTTCCACCAACTCGGCATCAAGAAAGCTTCCATCGGCACCTGAGTCGATAAAGCGTTAATCGCTAAGCTCTGATTCCTGTTCATAAGGGTAGCCGGGAAACGGGGTCTGACAGAGGTATTGAGAGGTCGAAACTGGCTCGCTAAAAGTCCTCCCAACTTTAGCGAGCCACGCAGTTTGACGACCGCCGGGAACAGGTGGCGAGGTAATGTCCCGAACCACCACAGTAGAGGCAACAGTTAGTCCTACGTCTGAGTTGGCGTTCCTCCTTGGTTAACCCGTGCCGCCCTACTTGCATTGGTTCAGAATCGGGAGACAGGACCTCTCCACTAATCCTGTGTGGTGGACGATGATCGACGTATTCTGGTCCAATCCCCGACCCGACTGGAACCTGAGAAGCTGATCGATTGGCGGAACCCATTGCTTCTCCTCCTTCGCTCTCGGACTCGATTATCCACCCGAATAGACAAGGCTACCAAGCTGTCCAGGTCACTAGGGCTCCGGATAGGAGATCAACTCATCCTTGAGCTGCTCCGACAGACCCTGGTAAAAGGCCGCTTGCAGAGACTCCTCATTCCACCCACTCTCTCCACAGCCAACGTCTTGAACTCGATCACGAAGTCGGCCACGCTACGAGTTCCTTGGCGAAGCGAAAACAGGCGCCTAGCTGCGTCCCTCCCTCGGACGGAATGGTCGAAGAGCTTCCTCATCTCGGCCGTGAACCCCTGGTATGAAGCCATGCAGGGGTCTTGTCGTTCCCAAACGGCTGAAGCCCACTCCAGCGCTCGACCACGCAGCAACTCAATCACAAAGGCTATCCTAGCCTTGTCTGTGGCATAAGAGTAGGGCTGTAGATCGAACACTAACCCACACTGCATAAGGAAAGAACGGCATCTTCCCCAGCTCCCCCTCATATTTATCCGGCGTCGGAACCTTGGGCTCACGGAAGGTCACAGCTCCAGAAGCGGCAGGCGAGATGGGTGAAACCGGTAGTGGATCCTCCACCGGAGACTTGCACTGGTTCTGGACCTCCGTCAGACCGGTAGAAAGGTTCCGAACTGCCAACGCGATCTCCTGTAGCTCCCGTGCTATGATGGCCCAACATCTTCTCCTGATGGGTAATGGCATGGCGAACAGAGTCCAGGTCCGCTGGGTTCATTACTGGCCGGATCGTTCTGTCACGGTTTACTAAGCCAGAACCCAGAAGCAGACCAGGACAAGGTAGGTTGAAACAAAGGTGAGTGTTTATTTAATAGATCCACGAGTGAGGCTGAATAATCCAGGGAACAGAGCGGGTGGCGTGGATGGGTTGTTGAGGGTGCAGTGGTAGGTCCAGTAATGGCTCGGCAGCCGCCGACCATCAGGCAGAGGTTGGGTGAAGGTTCCGGATGAGTGACTGCAGATGGAACAAAACGGAGGTAAGTACAAAACAAGCAAACAAGGTGCAAAACAACAAAACTAACGCTACATGCTCTAAGGCTGATCCACTGATAAACATACTGTTCATGGCTAACGATCCGGCAGGGAATGGATGTCAGGTCAGAGCTTATGAAGGTGATGATCAGGGCCAGGTGTGCAGATTGCTGATGGAATGCAGGTGTGGAAATCAGGAGAGCTCCCGCCTAGCAACGTAGCCCGGCAACCAGGCAGGGAGCGTTCCAGAACCCTCGGGAAACTGGAGATCCCGAGCAGAAAAACTAATACACAGACAGGAACCGACTCAGACTGCCGGAATCGTTACAAACCCCATCAACTGAACCTGAAATATTATACACAACCATATACATGACATCCCTATCAACCGAAACTGAAACATCATACACATCCACAACAACCTTATCAACTGAACCTGAAACATCATCCACAACAACAACATCCCTATCAACCAAACCTGAAATATCATCCACAACTACAACATTCCCATCGACCGAAACAGAAACACCATCCACAACTACAACATCCATATCAACCAAACCTGAAACATCATCCACAGATACAATATCCACATCAACCAAACCTGAAACATCATCCACAACTACAACATCCCCATTAACCGAACCTGAAACATCATTCACAGCCAGAAACACATCATCTCCACCAACCGAACCAGAAACATCATACACAGCCACATACATGACATCCCCATCAACCGAAACTGATACATCATCCACATCCACAACAACCCTATCAACTGAAACTGAAACATTATCCACAACTACAACATCCCTATCAACTGAAACATCATCCACAACTACAACATCTGCAATAACAAAACATGAAACATCAGTGAACTTCATATCTGAAACATTTACACCAGTTGGAACCACAACCACTATCTCAGTAGAAGAACTGTCAAAAGCCTCCCTTCAAACATTTAAAACCACAACTGAGACATCTATAACTACACTTTAAACTCCAGTTTCTACACCAAGTGACTCTTCAGCTATTACTGTACTTGCAAGACTGTCTACAGTTACATCAGGAAAGATAACTACAGCCCCACCAACAGAATCACCATTAGAAACATCCAAAGCTACATTTGAGACATCAATATCAACCATTCCAGTAACTACAGAGATAATCCCCACCGGAATATCAACTGCAACAGAAAGTCAAACAGCAACAACCTCACCTGGAAATGCATTGACAACTACAATCACATCCTCAATATCTGCTTCAACTACTGAGGGAAAAACAGCAAACCAATCTTCCATCACTCCAGAACCTCCAGCTACAAACACACGTGTTACAACAACATTTACAGCCTCTTCAGAGAAGATGAGTATATCAACATCGAATACCCTCCCAGAAATCACAACTCAGAATTTGACATCTACTTTAACATCTACCTTTTCTGTAACAAATACTTCAAACCACAACATAACTTGGATGACAACAAAAATACAAATTACAAAAAGCCACTGCAGGTTCAGTCATAACTAAACCTGGCAGTGTGACGGACAAAAGTTGATTCAACCAAACCTTTATCTACAACGACCACAGCTGTGCCAATCCCACCTCCACCAACATCAACTAATGACGTCTTTGTGAGCGTTACTTTGATTATCCTATTATTGATGTTGGTTGCTATAACTTTAACTATTTTTTTTGTCTTTGCTCAAAATCCTAGCAAAGGAACTATAATTTATAACATCTTGGACACAAAATGTATTTTTGACTTAAAGGACCTCATGTAGTAGACCATTAAAACCTCAAGAGAGGAAGAGTAAGAGATATATTTTCCCTATCCCATGTTGATGTCACCTGAAAAGATTTAGTGCCTTTGAACAGGGTATGGTAGTAGGTGCCAGGCGCATCGGTTTGAGTGTGTCAAGAACTGCAATGCTGCTGGGTTTTTCACACTCAACAGTTTCCCGTGTGTATCAAGAATGGTCCACCACCCAAAGGGACATCCAGCCAACTTGACAACTGTGGGAAGCATTGGGCCAGCAGCATCCCTGTGGAATGCTTTCGACACCTTGTAGTCCATGCCCGATGAATTGAGGCTATTCTGAGGGCAAAAGGGAGTGCAACTCAATATTAGGAAGGTGTTCCTAATGTTTTGTACACGGAGTATACACTCTTAGAAAAAAAGGGTTCCAAAAGGGTTCTTCGGCTGTCCCCATAGGAAAAACATTTTGAGTTTCAGGTAGAACCCTTTTTGGGTTCCATGTAGAACCCTCTGTGGAAAGGGTTCTACCTGGAACCAAAAGGGTTCTACCTGGAACCAAAAAGGGTTCTTCAATGGGTTCTCCTATAGGGACAGTCGAATAACCCTTTAGGTTCTAGATAGCTTCCAACATACCTAACTTCATTGTTAAAGTATAAAAAAACATGAGATACCAAAACCCGCTCACAGGGGTTGGTTAACTCTTGAGGTTCCTCGGATCTCCACCGAATTAGGTAAATACGCTTTTAGTTTTAATGCACCTCATTACTGGAACCAACTGCAAAATGCACTGTGATTGGATGCTCTGATGCCACTTGGGCAATTCAAAATATTGATTGGGGAACAATTTGTTGAGGAATGTGGCTGTTTTTTTTATTGTTTGTTGTCCTGTATTTTAGTTTGTTTTGTACTATGAATTGTATATGTCAGCGCTCCCTTGCGAAAAGAGACCCTGGTCTAAATAGTGACTCCTGTTTAAATAAAGGTAAAATAAAATAAGAGTGTTGTTTTTGGGCATGGTGTCACTACGAATAACCAAGACAACCTTGCTTTTATTATTGTATCATGTAATGATTGTAAATAGACTGACACACTTTATTTGGATAGTCCGGATAATGCATCTGTAGATGCTCTACAGATGGTCATACTACTAACAAGTTATCTGTTGATAAGCAACTGCTTGCTTAGGTTATGGTTAGGTTTAGAGTGTAAGGGTTAAGGTTAGGGTTAGGGTTAGGGTTAGAGTTAGGGTTAGGGTTAGGGTTAGTAGATAGTTAGTTGAAATGTTGCTGATAGTCTCAAATCAAATCTTACTGGTGCGTACACAGATTTGTAGATGTTATCGCAGGTGCAGCGAAATGCTTGTGTTTCTAGCTCCAACAGTGCAGTAATACCTAGCAATGAAAAACACAATACACACATATGTGCCATTCAGAGGGTGAATGGGCAACACAATATATTTAAGTGCCTTTGAACAGGGTATGGGCTGATGTCCTTGATGATCTTCTTGGCCTTCCTGTGACATTGGGTGCTGTAGATGCCCTGGAGGGCAGGCAGTGTGCCCCCTGTGATGCGTTGGACTGACCGCACCACCCTCTGGAGAGCCCTGCAATTGCAGACGGCGCAATTGCCGTACCAGGCGGTGATACAGCCCGACAGAATGCTCTCAATGGTGCATCTGTAGAAGTTTGTGAGGGTGTTAGGGGCCAAGCCAAATTTCTTCACCACACTGTCTGTGTGAAGGGACCACTTCAGGTTGTCAGTGATGTGCACGCTGAGGAACTTGAAGCTTTTGACCCTCTCCACTGCAGCTCTGTCGATGTGGATGGGGGGCGTGCTCTCTCTGCTGTCTCCTGCAGTCCATGATCAGTTCCTTCATTGTGTTGACGTTGAGGAGAGGTTATTTTCCTGGCACTACTCCACCAGGGGTCTCATCTCCTCCCTGTAGGCTGTTTCATCGTTGTTGGTAATTATGCCTACCACTTTTTGGTCATCAGCAAACTTGATGATGGTTGGAGACGTGCGTGGTCGAGCAGTCATGGGTGAACACCCCTGTGGGGTCCCGTGTTGTGGATCAGCGTGGCGGAGGGTGTTGTTGCCTACCTTCACCACTTGGGGTCGACCAGTCAGGAAGTCTGTAGATCATCTGCAGATGGACTATCCAAATAAAGTGTTACCTTTAAGTTTATTTGGAGTAAAATACATTTGAATCTGAAGACAACGTGTGCTGAATTCTACTCTATATAATTATATTCTAAATGATGAAAGTCTGGCAGAAATTGCTCCAGTATAATAAGATATTACATCATAACTACATTAACATTCTGATGAACATGGATGATGTTGACAATGGGCATACAGAATAAATATGTACAAACTATAGACAGGGAGAGCAGGGACCCTGAACATTAAGAACACTTGATCTTTCCATCACATAGACTGATCAGGTGAATCCAGGTTAAAGTTATGATCCCTTATTGATGTCACTTTTAAATCCACTTCAGTCAGTGTAGATGAAGGGAGGAGACGGGGTTCCAGAAGGATTTTTAAAGCCTTGAGACATTTATTGTGTATTTGTGCCATTCAGAGGGTGAATGGTCAAGACAGCAAATGTAAGTGCCTTTGAACGGGTATGGTAGTGGGTGCCAGGCACACCGGTTTGTATCAAGAACTTCAACGCTGCTGGATTTTTTCACACTCAACAGTTTCCGTGTGTATCAAGAATGGTCCACCACCCAAAGGACATCCAGCCAACTTGACAACTGTGGGAAGCATTGGAGTTTGGTGTACTAAGTGTATACAGTATGTGGATCACAATAGAGTTCTCTCAGCCATTCTCTCTGGAAGTACTTTGAAGTCTTCTTTCTTCTCCATCGATCATGACAGGCAGAAGAAAAACTCCTTTCTTCACCAGTTGAATACATCTCTGTCAGATATTCCCTCTTTAATGTCATACTCTGTATCAGTTTCATAGCCAGTCTTAAAGGGGAATGGAAACACTAAAATTCAAGTTCTAAATCTAAGTGTTTCTATTCCCTTTAATAGATGAGAATTTAACACCAATCAATGACAATGAATATTCAAACAAAGTTATACTGTATATTGATTACAATTTATTTGTTTGGCAGAGGCTCGTCATCTCACTGAGTACATGTAATGTGATTAATTTATGAAGCAATCTGTTCTGTAGTGCATGAGTCTGTGTTGATTTTCTTCTCATGGACAGAACAGGATATGGATGGGAAAAACCTATAATCTCAAAGAAAGAACGAATCCACTTTATAAAGAATACACTCACAAACACACACATTTGGTGGTTGACTTCTGCTGTTTAATTTATTTCTCTCAAAAGCCACTTTGGTTCCTTATAATGCATAGGCAAACAAACTCTGTCATTTTGTTAAGAGAAGTCACTAAGTATGTATGCCATTCCATTTACTTTGGGGTCGATTTTCCACCGTACTCCTGAGGATTTCCTCTGGATCCACGAGTTAGGTCTGAATATTACCTTTTACCCCATTTACCTTTAGTCTAGCTTCATTTGCACTCAATATGCACATGTCAACAGTCTACAAGGCACTTAAATGGTTTCCAATGAAGTGCAATTTCCAAAACATCCCGTAAAACAAATGATTACAGGAGCTTGATAGGCACCCGATCCAACAGGCAACAAAGTAATCTCCACTTCACATACTGTACAAAACTGGACAATGAAGGAGGACAGAGTCTCTAATATCCCAAAATGTACAATAATGGTCTGCTACTCATATAGGAGTTCAGACACACAGGAAGGAAGTGGGTTTGACAGGAACTTCCTCATCAAACTGCCTGTAGGAGGGCTTAAGATTCATGGATGTATGAGATCAACGCAACAAGGAAACAACTCAACAAATAAACAAAAACACAAGTTTAACAGTCAATGGACACAAACAGTTTAAAAATAATAATAATTACAAAAATACATAAAAATAAACCAAAGCATTTTCTTAATTAGGTATAAGGAAAATAATTGCGAAGAACCAAACTGGAAGCTAATTTCTAATTTCAGCGAAGGAGGAGCCAACAACAACAACACATTTTGTACATTTCAAACATTTCAAACGAGCCCTTTGAAGGCACCACAACGTTTTTTCGAGGGACAGGCAGGCACATACTGAATATTGAACTTATAAGACAGAGGGGTTGCATGTGTGTATTTATGTATGTTCGACAGAGATACAGTTCTTATAGAGCCCTGGTACGGACATGTTGGACCTTCGTGCCTGGTACACACATGTTGGGCCTTCGTGCAGGGACAAAGCCATTTTTGCAGTAGCACTTGAACGAGCCTATCGTGGACACAGCGGGCATTCTTGCATGGATTAACTCGGACCCCTGGTTCAGCACACTCATCAATATCTGAAAAGAGAGAGAGGGAGAGAGAAAGAGGAGATGGTTTGACACAAAACAGAGAGCTTGCCATCTGCCTGCACATCAATTTACATATAAACAATGTTCCCTCAATTTTTTGGGGGGCGCTGAGCAAATGTTAGGTCTGCTGAGCGCAAACTTAAACGTTGTGAAAATTCTGTGCAACGTTTGGCACGCGTTTACTGTGAACACTGAGGCTGTACCCGCTTTAAGTTACAGTTATAACAGTGGCCAAGTAGGCTACTGTGGCTATTTGATCATAATGTAGGCATTATAGAGAGGCCTACCATCAAAAACAATAGAGAAAATGCATCCCATAACATTTTAACCTGTAAATAGCTGTTCTGTCATTCAGCCTACAGTAGCAGGCAATGTGTGGTGTTCAATGTAGGCCTACATTCCGTGAGACTTTTGGAAAAAATATGCAGGGCTTGATATGAACCTGTTTATCCACTTGTCCTTCGGACAAGGAGGTGACTGAAAACGTGCTGTTTAATGCAAGAAACCACTTTACAAAATAAAGTTCATTATTATTCCCATACCATTATTACAGAGAATCAGACAAATTATGCTACCCTCTGCCTATTGGCAACTTAGCTTATTCAAGCCTGTCTCAAAATACAACACTGCCTCTTTAAGAGAGAAACAATGCTCTTTACCTGACTCGTTTTCAAAGATGTCTAGAAATGCACACGTTTTGTACTCTTGTAAGAAGCAACCATTTCCCCATTGCTGACTAGAAATTAGCTATAACTGGGCTAATAACTCACTTACTAGCAAAGAATATTAACAAATGTGTACACGTGGCTACATGCAGCTCACGCTTTGATCTCAAAACAAGTGTATCTACTCATGCTGTAAACACAGTCCAGTTCAAAGTGGATGGCACAGATCCATATATGGTAATTGTCTATTTGCATATAGGGATACTGCAGCTCTGATTGGTTAATGCCGCACCGGTCTGTAGAGTATGGGCTGAGATGTGCCTGTCAATGCAATAGAATCCTACTCTGGTGCGTTCTGCCAACAAGAAAATCTCTTGCATAGTTAGTTTTGCATACTAAGTCTTGCATAGTTTGTTATGTTTCGGTATATTGCATTGAAAGTGGCTAATATTGGCAATTCCCACAGTAGAGGGAAACGTTGATAGTGTTAACTAAAGGGGAAAACTAGAAAGTTGAGTGAAGTTCAGTCTCGTGCTTCTCTGCGTGGACTGATATTTCTCCTGTGCGGTAGTCCCGTGGAGCTGGGGCCGCACACACGCACGCAGCTTAGAGGAACATTGCATATAAAATCAACAACCAGATGTTCTTTTTAAATGCTAAATACAATTTCAGACATGTCTGTCAAAACACTTCAACAAAGGACAAGAGCTACAAATTATACAGAGACTCTTCTGTTCGCAGAATTGATGAGCATCCAAATTGGCATCCACCTAAAGATTGAGATGACTGAACTGAAGCTAAAATGCAAGCATTCGCCTTCCTCTAATCCAACCCAAAGTTAAAGGGAAGCAGACAGACAGAATATGTGGATTGTCAACATACCTGGCAGCGGGTGCGGGAGTGGTCCAGCCTAAAGCCTGTGTTGCACTCACACATAGTGCCCAAGTAGGAACGCACACAGCGACCATTGGCACAACTACACTCATCTGAGTCCTCTTCTGAACTGTCCCCTTCTGAGCCAAAACAGAAAGAGAGAGAGAGAATGAAAGATACAGGAGAGAGGGAGAGAAAATATTATTATAGTGGTGTGATGGTTGAGGGTGTGCTCTGAGGTAAATTCATAAACAAATTCAGAGTGTAATCAAATATATTACAGGCCTTACCAATACCTGGGTTGTAGTTGGCGAAAGCTGCCAGGAAATCTCCCTCACCATCAGACTCTGTCTCCAAGTGCATCTCACACAGCCGGTTAAAGATCCCTGAATGAGACAAATAGTTAAGTCTTCTTAAAGGCCCAGTGCAGTCAAAATTCTGTTTTACCTGTGTTTTATATCATATTGTACAACAGCTGATGAAACTAACACTGTAAAAGTGTAATGAATGTGATCAGTGTTATTTCCTGATAGTTGCTGGTTGAAAATACAATCTACACAGGACCTTCTAATCAGCAGGTTTGCATGGGCGGGAGTTTCGGCTTTCCATGGTAACATCACCATGCGGTAAATTGGTTAATAGACCAATAACAAAGATAGTTCCAAACATCTCTGCCAATAACAGCTAGTTTTCAATTTTCCTATCCCCACTCAGACCACTCCCAGACAGCCCTTTGCTAAAAAAAAAAAAAAAAAAAAAAGCTATTTTTGTCAATTTTAATGGAACTCTGTTACAGTAATGTACTTAATTGTTACCCAGAAATGATTTGATATTAAAACAGATGCATTGGACCTTTAAGTTATTAGTATTAGACTATTTATGCTGATATGGGCAAAGCTGGAACTGAAGTGACCAGCAGACCAAAAAAACCAGTGAAGGAAATGTTGCTGGTGCCCACCGGAGTTTCTCTGGGGCAGGTCCTACACTCAGGGCCCCATCCACGGCCATAGTGACAGCAGCACTCAGAGTAGGTGACCACCAAACCGTTCCTGGGGTGGCTGCAGATCAGGTCCTCATCCACCTGCAGGAAACACACGTCCTTATGGGCCGCTGTGCGGTCTGTGGGTGGGAGAGAGAGAGAGAGAGAGAGAGAAAAGAGAGAGAGAGAGAGAGAGAGAGAGAGAGAGAGAGAGAGAGAGAGAGAGAGAGACGAGAGAGAGAGAGCGAGAGAGAGAGAGAGAGAGAGAGAGAGAGAGAGAGAGAGAGAGAGAGAGAGAGAGAGAGAGAGAGAGAGAGAGAGAAAAGAGAAAGAGAGGAATCTTAAGTATTATTCAATCAAATAAAGAAGCCAATCTTTGCTCCTGCATTATGCAATCAGGCCAGATCCTGAAACTTTTCATGACTTCTATGATTAAGCAAGTAATTGCTCAGCATGTTAACAGCCAGCAGGTAGATATGAATAAGTGATGAGGCCTAGCTTGAGGTGGTAGGGCTCAGAGCTACACCAGTCCTCTGCTCTGCACATTCATTACGGTCACACATCACACACAAAGATGGAGCCATAAAGATCCATAAAGACCAGCTAGACACAATAAAGTAAAAGCTGTATTGTCAATGCAAACTTGTGAGAGTTTACAACAAAATTATTGAAAGAAAGTAACACAATCACAAGAGTAATGTCACAACAACGTATCCAACATGTTACAACATCACATGTATCACAATAGTAAACAGTTTGGTTAAAAGGAGAAACATTGCTTTGGAGAAAGGAAGGTGCAGAAAATGCCACAAGCCATCTCATTTGCCTCCATTTTATGTATACTTCTCTGACACACAAGCAAGTGCACACAATGAAGGATGAAGTAATAAAGTGTTTTCCTGTGACTATGCAAGCTTAGTGGGACAACCACGGAAACTGAGAAATGGGCAACAGAGAGATCACACTGAATCTATAGAACTGAGATCACATTGACTAACTCAAGTCTCATGAACTCGCTCACTAAACTGAGAGAGTGTGTTTCTATAGAAACAAGCAAGAGGGGGAGTGGTGAGCCTGTGCATAGGGTCAGTATTGGGGAGAGGGGGCTCAAAAGGGGAGAGAGTTAAAAAGAGTAGCAGGAGTGGCAGGTGTACAGGTAAGCCAAAACTCAGGTGAGCTAAGCACTGATTGGTCAGGCTCAGGCGAGCTGAGCGCCGATTGGTTATACCCCCGTCATAGACACACTGTTTGAGCGCTGCGCTGAAGGTGAGGGGCTGGGTACATATACAGTGAAAGGAGCCGGGCGTGTTCACACACCTCCCATTCTTACAGTACGAGGGGTCCTGGCACTCATTGATATCTGCAAGGGCACCACAGACACCACAAACACGGTTACACAACCTACGGATGGATGGACACCAGCCTGGGGCGAGCTCACAGCTTAAAAGTGACGTTGAACAGGCCTGCAGGCAGATCACTCGTTACACTGCTTCCTGAGAGCATGCAGAGTGTTTGGGTGTCTATCGGTACAACAGTGAACACGGGCCAGGAGGTGGCTATAGGACCAGGGGTTGTGTTTGAGTTTATCTCTGATGTATGTGACAGACATGAGGTTATGTAAATGTCAGAGCGGGTGAGGCTGAAGGGGCAGGTCTGGCTGATTAGTAGTGTTAGACTGGAACTAACATTAAAAAACATGATCTCATTCAACCCCTTCATACACACAGCCACCCCTGAGAACCAACCCACTGTGAACTAGACTGCCCAGCCTCTCTCACAACACCACCACCATCCAGTCATCCGTCCTGAGCTTCCTGAACCCACCTCCTGCCCTGCTAAGGACAGCAGTACCCTCTCTCCTCCACTCACCAGCCTGCTCCTCTGGGGTCACACAGCTGTTGCGGTCGGTGGCCAGTATCCAGGGGGAGAGCAGATACAGTAGTAGGATCCAGGGGGTGTCCACACAGTGGCCATTCTTACAGTTCAACGAGTCCCCGACACTCATCCACACCTGCAACAACACAAACACACTGCTGACTTAACACCAGTCCTCTTCTATGGCCTATACTGTACTGTACCTCCCTGTGTGTGCGGATCGCGGGTACAGTATGTACAGTAGAGGGCTCTACCCAGATCTCTACCTGCCACCGGTGGGGATGACACACTTCTTATTGGAGGCTTCGTAGATCCAGGGGGGACTTACAGGTGCAGTAGAAGGAGCCTCTGGTGTTCTTACACTGACCGTTGGTACACAGAGAGACTCGTCGTGGCACTCATTCACATCTGAGAAAGACACATTAACATAGAGGATCTGTGACTAAATGGGATATCTGATGTGTATTCGTATGTAATGAAATAGAGGTGTGTTTTGGTGCAGGCAGGTGGGTCTCTGGTGGGTTACCGGATGCACTCCAGTAGGTTGCTGTCGTAGTAGAAGCCCTGTTGGCAGTAACATTCCTTAGCCAGGCTGTGTGTTCATACAGCGGCCCTCCTTACAGATCTCATTGGAGAACAGCACACACTCATCGATATCTGTACACAGAGGACAGGAACACAGATTTCAACACAAACAAACTCCCCCTGAGAACAAATACTGTCATGTAAATGAATGCTGTAAATCAGATAACAGCAAACCTACAGTGTTGGGTTGTGGTTGTGTAGCTACTCACCTCCTGTGGACAGACAGGCCATAGTCAGTTACTCCCTCCCTCATGGTAGAAACCTCTGCCCACTGGACACAGGGAGTGGAACTCAGCTGGTTGAGAGAAAAACAGGGAAATCAATTAAACAATGTACTTATCACACTTTACCTATTCACTTAATTCACCTGCTTTTAGTAACCAATGAATGACATTGAACAGCTCAAATAACTGAACTGACCCCCAGCCCACATTGATGGTTTGTTAAACTAGTGTGTATGTTGTTGGTCCAGGGTAAAAGCCCCCAAAAATCAGATGACTGAAACTTCACTCACATCGATTGTCTGGGGGCCAAGTTAACCTCCTTTCATGTAAGAAAGTCATGACCATAATGCTTTTAG